>NC_053028.1:544621729-544781368 GCF_003073215.2 Triticum urartu | reverse complement strand
AGACGTTATGAACGTTTGGCTAGCTCAATATGATGACTACTTGATAGTTTAGTGCACCATGCTTAACAGCTTAGAATCGGGATTTCAAAGACATTTTGAACGTCATGGACCATATGAGATGTTCCAGGAGTTGAAATTAATATTTCAAGCAAATACCCGAGTTGAGAGATATGAAGTCTCCAACAAGTTCTATAGCTAAAATATGGAGGAGAATAGCTCAAGCAGTGAGCATGTCCTCAGATTGTCTGGGTACTACAATCGCTTGAATCAAGTGGGAGTTAATCTTCCAGATAAAATAGTGATTGACAGAATTCTCTAGTCACCATCACCAAGTTAGTAGAACTTAGTGATGAACTATAATATGCAAGGGATGACGAAAACAATTCCCAAGCTCTTCGCTTTGCAAAAATCGGCGAAGGTAGAAATCAAGAAAAACATCAAGTGTTGATGGTTGACAAGACCACTAGTTTCAAGATAAAGGGTAAAGGGAAGAAGGGGAACTTCAAGAAGAACGGAAAACAAGTTGCTGCTCAAGTGAAGAAACCCAAGTCTGGACCTTAGCCTGAGACTAAGTACTTCTACTACAAAGGGACTGGTTACTAGAAGCGGAACTACCCCAAGTATTTGTTGGATAAGAAGGATGGCAAAGTGAACAAAGCTATATTTGATATACATGTTATTGATGTGTACTTTACTAGTGTTTATAGCAACCCCTCGGTATTTGATACTGGTTCAGTTGCTAAGAGTAGTAACTCGAAGTGGGAGTTGCAAAATAAACAGAGACTAGTTAAGGGTGAAGTGACGATGTGTGTTGGAAGTGGTTCCAAGATTGATATGATCATCATCGCACACTCCCTATACTTTCGGGATTAGTGTTGAACCTAAATAAATGTTATTTGGTGTTTGCGTTGAGCATAAATATGATTGGATCATGTTTATTGCAATATGGTTATTCATGTAAGTTAGAGAATAATTGTTGTTCTGTTTACATGAATAAAACCTTCTATGGTCATACACCCAATGAAAATGGTTTGTTGGATCTCGATCGTGGTGATACACATTTTCATAATATTGAAGCCAAAAGATGCAAAGTTAATAATGATAGTGCAACTTATTTGTAGCACTGCCGTTTAGGTCATATTGGTGTAAAGCGCATGAAGAAAATCCATGCTGATGGGCTTTTGGAATCACTTGATTATGAATCAGTTGATGCTTGCGAACCATGCCTCATGGGCAAGATGACTAAGACTCTGTTCTCCGGAACAATGGAACGAGCAACAAATTTGTTGGAAATCATACATACTGATGTATGTGGTCCGATGAATATTGAGGCTCGCGGCAGGTATCATAATTTTCTGATCTTCACAGATGATTTGAGCAGATATGAGTATATCTACTTGATGAAACACAAGTCTGAAATATTTGATAAGTTCAAAGAATTTCAGAGTGAAGTGGAGAATCATCGTAACAAAAATAAAAGTTTCTACGATATGATCGCAGAAGTAAAATATTTGAGTTACGAGTTTGGCCTTCAGTTAAAACAATGTGAAATAGTTTCACTACTCACGCCACCTGGAACACCACAGTGTAATGGTGTGTCCGAACGTCGTAACCATGCTTTATTTGATATGGTGCGATCTATGATGTCTCTTAACGATTACCACTATCGTTTTGGGGTTATGCATTAGAGATAACTACATTCACGTTAAATAGGGCACCATCTAAATCCGTTGAGACGACACCGTATGAACTGTGGTTTGGCGAGAAACCTAAGCTATCGTTTCTTAAAGTTTGAGGTTGCAATGCTTATGTGGAAAAGTTTCAACCTGATAAGCTCAAACCCAAATCGGATAAGTGCGTCTTCATAGGATACCCAAAAGAAAATGTTGGGTACACCTTCTATCACAGATCCGAAGGCAAGATATTCATTGCTGAGAATGGATCCTTTCTAGAGAAGGAGTTTCTCTCGAAAGAAGTGAGTGGGAGGAAAGTAGAACTTGATGAGGTAACTGTACCTGCTCCCTTATTGAAAAGTAGTTCATCACAGAAATCTGTTCCTGTGACTACTACACCAATTAGTGAGGAAGCTAATGATGATGATCATGTAACTTCAGATCAAGTTACTACCGAACCTCGTAGGTAAACCAGAGTGAGATTCACACCAGAGTGGTACGGTAATCCTGTTCTGGAGGTCATGTTACTTGACCATGACGAACCTACGAACTATGAGGAAGCGATGATGAGCCCAGATTCCACGAAATGGCTTGAGGCCGTGAAATCTGAGATGAGATCCATGTATGAGAACAAAGTATGGACTTTGATTGACTTGCCCATTGATCGATGATCCATTGATATTAAATGGATCTTCAAGAGGAAGACGGACGCTGATAGTAGTGTTACTATCTACAAAGCTAGAATTGTCACAAAAGGTTTTCGACAAGTTCAAGGTGTTGATTACGTTGAGAGTTTCTCACTCGTATCTATGCTTAAGTTCGTCCGAATCATGTTAGCAATTGCCACATTTTATGAAATCTGGCAAATGGATAAACAAAACTACATTCCTTAATGGATTAAAGAAGAGTTGTATATGATGCAACAAGAAAGTTTTGTCAATCCTAAAGGTGCTAACAAAATATGCAAGCTCCAGCGATCCATCTATGGACTGGTGCAAGCATCTCGGAGTTGGAATATACGCTTTGATAAGTTGATCAAAGCACATAGTTTTATACAGACTTGCGGTGAAGCCTGTATTTACAAGAAAATTGAGTGGGAGCACTACAGCATTTCTGATAAGTATATGTGAATGACATATTGTTGATCGGAGATAATGTAGAATTATTCTGCAAAGCATAAAGGAATGTTTGAAAGGAGTTTTTCAAAGAAAGACCTCGGTGAAGCTGCTTACATATTGAGCATCAAGATCTATAGAGATAGATAAAGACACTTGATAAGTTTTTTTCAATGAGTACATACCTTGACAAGATTTTGAAGTAGTTCAAAATGGAACAGTCAAAGAAAGAGTTCTTGCCTGTGTTACAAGGTGTGAAACTGAGTAAGACTCAATACCTGACCACGACAGAAGATAGAGAGAGAATGAAAGTCATTCCCTATGCCTCAGCCATAGGTTCTATAAAGTATGCCATGTTGTGTACCAGACCTATTGTATACCCTGCCTTGTGTTTGGCAAGGGAGTACAATAGTGATCTAGGAGTAGATCAATGGACATTGGTCAAAATTATCCTTAGTGGAATAAGGATATGTTTCTCGATTATGGAGGTGACAAAAGGTTCGTCGTAAAGGGTTACGTCGATGCAAGTTTTGACACTGATCCAGATGACTCAAAGTCTCAATCTGGATACATATTGAAAGTGGGAGCAATTAGCTAGAGTAGCTCCGTGCAGAGCATTGTTGACATAGAAATTTGCAAAATACATACGGATCTGAATGTGGTAGACCCGTTGACTAAACTTCCCTCACAAGAAAAACATGATCACACCTTAGTACTCTTTGGGTATTAATCACATAGCAATGTGAACTAGATTATTGACTCTAGTAAACCCTTTGGGTGTTGGTCACATGACGATGTGAACTATGGGTGTTAATCACATGGTAATGTGATCTATTGATGTTAAATCACATGGCGATGTGAACTAGATTATTGACTCTAGTGCAAGTGGGAGACTGAAGGAAATATGCCCTAGAGGCAATAATAAAGTTATTATTTATTTCCTTATATCATGATAAATGTTTATTATTCATGCTAGAATTGTATTAACTGGAAACATAATACATGTGTGAATACATAGACAAACAGTATGTCACTATATGCCTCTACTTGACTAGCTCGTTGAATCAAAGATGGTTAAGTTTCCTAGCCATAGACACGAGTTGCCATTTGATTAACGGGGTCACATCATTAGAGAATGATGTGATTGACTTGACCCATTCCGTTAGCATAGCACTTGATCGTTTAGTTTGTTGCTATTGCTTTCTTCATGACTTATACATGTTCCTATGACTATGAGATTATGCAACTCCTGTTTACCGGAGGAACACTTTGTGTGCTATCAAACGTCACAACGTAACTGGGTGATCATAAAGGTGCTCTACAGGTGTCTCCGAAGGTACTTGTTGGGTTGGCGTATTTCGAGATTAGGATTTGTCACTCTAATTGTTGGAGAGGTATCTCTGGGCCCTCTCGATAATGCACATCACTTAAGCCTTGCAAGCATTGCAACTAATGAGTTAGTTGCGGGATGATGTATTACGGAACGAGTAAAGAGATTTGCCAGTAACGATATTGAACTAGGTATTGAGATACCGACGATCGAATCTCGGGCAAGTAACATACCGATGACAAAGGGAACAACATATGTTGTTATGCGGTTTGACCGATAAAGATCTTCATAGAATATGTAGGAGCCAATATCAGCATCCAGGTTCCGCTATTGGTTATTGACCGGAGACGTGTCTCGGTCATGTCTACATAGTTCTCGAACCCGTAGGGTCCGCACGCTTAAAGTTCGATGACGGTTATATTATGAGTTTATGTGTTTTTATGTACCGAAGGAGTTCGGAGTCCCGGATGAGATCGGGGACATGACGAGGAGTCTCGAAATGGTCGAGACGTAAAGATCGATATATTGGACGACTATATTCGGACATCGGAAAGGTTCCGAGTGATTCGGGTATTTTTGGGAGTATCAGGGAGTTACGGAAATTCGTATTGGGCCTTAATGGGCCATACGGGAAAGGATAGAATGGCCTCAAAGGGTGGCCGCACCCCTCCCCATGGGCTGGTCCGAATTGGACTAGGGAGGGGGGTGCCCCCTTCCTTCCTTCTCCTTTTCCCTTCCCTTTCCTTCCCTCCTACTCCTACTACTTGGAAGAGCTCCTAGTTCTACTAGGAAAGGGGGAATCCTACTCCCGGTGGGAGTAGGACTCCCCTAGGGCGCGCCATAGAGAGGGCCGGCCCTCCCCCTCCTCCACTCCTTTATATACGGGGGCAGGGGCACCCCAAAGAGACAACAAGTTGATCTGTTGATCTCTCCCAGCCATGTGTAGTGCCCCCCTCCACCATATTCCACCTCGGTCATGTCGTAGTGGTGCTTAGGCGAAGCCTTGCGTCGGTAGCAACATCATCACCGTCATCACGCCGTCGTGCTGACAAAACTCTCCCTCAAAGCTTGGCTAGATCGGAGTTCAAGGGACGTCATCGAGTTGAACGTGTGCAGAACTCGGAGGTGCCGTGCGTTCGGTACTTGATCGGTCGGATCGTGAAGACGTACGACTACATCAACCGCGTTGTGCTAACACTTCCGCTTTCGGTCTACGAGGGTACTTGGACAACACTCTCCCCTCTCGTTGCTATGCATCACCATGATCTTGCCTGTGCGTAGGAATTTTTTTGAAATTACTACGTTCCCCAACGGCATAAACTAGGGTTTAACATTCTGTCACTCTAGCAACCCATCATCTACTTATGACTTCCCAATGCCTCTCTCTAGGCCCAAACAATTGTGAAGTGTCATGTTGTCGACATTCACATGACACCACTAGAGGGATGACAACATACATCTCATCAAAATATCGAACGAATACCAAATTCACATGACTCCTTATATCAAGACTTCTCCCATGTCCTCAGGAACAAACGTAACTACTCACAAAGCATATTCATGTTCATAATCAGAGGGGTATTAATATGCATAATATATCTGAACATATGATCTTTCACCAAGTAAACCAACTAGCATCAACTACAAGGAGTAATCAACACTACTAGCAACCCACAGGTACCAATCTGAGGTTTGGATACAAAGATTTGATACAAGAGATGAATTAGGGTTTGAGATGAGATGGTGCTGGTGAAGATGTTGATGGAGATTGACCCCCTCCCAATGAGAGGATCCTTGGTGATGACGATGGTGATGATTTCCCCCTCCCGAAGGGAAGTTTCCCTGGCAGAACAGCTCCGCCGGAGCCCTAGATTGGTTCCGTCTCATGGCGGCGGAGTTTCGTCCCGTGAGCTAGCTTATTATTTTTTCTCGGACGAAAGACCTCATATAGCAGAAGATGGGCATCAGAGGGCCACCAAGGGGCCCACGAGGCAGGGGGCGTGCCCCCACCCTCGTGGCCAGGGTGTGGGCCCCCCTCTGGAAATTTCTTTGCTCAATATTTTTTATATATTCTAGAAATAACTTCCGTGAAGTTTCAGGACGTTTGGAGCTATGCAGAATAGGTCTCTAGTATTTGCTCCTTTTCCAGCCCAGAATCCCAGCTGCCACCATTCTCCCTCTTCATGTAAACCTTGTAAAATAAGAGAGAATAGGCATACGTGTTGTGACATAATGTGTAATAACAGCCCATAATGCAATAAATATCGATATAAAAGCATGATGCAAAATGGACATATCACCTCAACATAAGCTGCCACCCGGGCTGAATCATGACAGATGTCACTAGGGAGAACCGCTCTGCCCCATAAAGCATGAAAAAAGGTGTGTAACCCGTAGACCTGTTGGGGGTCGTGTTGATGCTCCATAACACTGAGGGTAACTCCTCCACCCAACAACCCGGCGTTCTCTGCAAAGGAACCATAAGTCGGGGCTTGATACCTCGCAGAATCTCCTGATTTGCTTGTTCTGCCTGCCCATTGGATTGAGGGCGAGCCACAGAGGAAACGTCAAGCCGGATATGCTTCCGTTGACAAAATTCTTCCGTAGCGCCTTGAGAAAGATTAGTGCCATTATCTATTATAATGCTATGTGGAAAGCCAAAACGGAAGATCACCTTCTTCATGAATTGAACCACTGTTGCCGCATCACATTTACTAACCAACTCTGCTTCAACCCACTTAGTAAACTTATCAACTGCCACCAAAAGGTGAGAAAGATAGGGGCTTATAGTTTTTCCTCCCAATGTTTTACCTCAAGGGTAATGTCAACAATAATAGTTCATGAAAACTCACATCCAATTAGCTATATACATCAGGATCTTTCCAACACATTGTGCTTGCCAAAGGATAAAATGTAAAAAGGAAAGGTGAATACCACCATGACTCTTTGCATGAAGTATAAGGCAAGAATAAAAGATAGGCCCTTCGCAGAGGGAAGCAGAGGTTGTCATGCGCTTTTATAGTTGGATGCACGAAATCTTAATGCAAAAGAACGTCACTTTATATTGCCACTTGTGATATGGACCTTTATTATGCAGTCCGTCGCTTTTATTTCTTCCATATCACAAGATCGTATAAAGCTTATTTTCTCCACATTAATAAGTCATACATATTTAGAGAGAAAATTTTATTGCTTGCACCGATGACAACTTACTTGATGGATCTTACTCAATCCATATGTAGATATGGTGGACTCTCATGGAAAAACTGGGTTTAGGGATATTTGGAAGCACAAGTAGTATCTCTACTTGGTGCAAAGAAATTGGCTAGCATGAGAGGGAAAGGCAAGCTCAACATGTTGGATGATCCATGAGAATATAGTTTATCTCAGATGCAAGAGAACATAACCCATTACGTTGTCTTCCTTGTCCAACATCAACTCTTTACCATGTCATATTTTAATGAGTGCTCACAATCATAAAAGATGTCCAAGATAGTATATTTATATGTGAAAACCTCTCTTTCTTTATTACTTCCTATTAATTGCAACGATGACCAAAACTATGTTTGTCAACTCTCAACAACTTTTATTCATCATACTCTTTATATGTGAGCTCATTACACTCCTTCAGATCCATATGATCTCTTTATTTCTTTTTATTTCTTCTCTTTTATTTTATTCCCTCAAGATAGCAAGATAATCAAGCCCTTGAGTCAATACTAATCTTTATTATATATATAGCTCACGGACTCGATTACATAGAAGGATCATAAAGCTAAACTCACAACTAGATCATACTAAAACTTTATTCTACTAGATCAAGATATTATCCAAAAGGATCGAACTAAGAAAAATGGTACAGATAAAAGTGATGGTGATACGATACCGGGGCACTCCCCCAAGCTTGGCAGTTGCCAAGGGGAGTGCCCATAACCATGTGTTTATGTCTCCTTCTTCAGGGGTGGTGATGTGATATTCTTGGCGATGATGCCCCTCAAGATACGATTCTCTTCTTCGAGCTTATTGACTTGCTGCTTGAGTGTAGCGACCCGACCTCAAACGGTCAAGTCTCTGTGCTTCAATGTCATCCCTGGATCGGTAATGCTGACACACACAGTACTCGAATGATTTATAACAGAGTAGCAATCACACACTTATTACATAGAATGTCTCAAAAGAGAACTTAATACAATAAATATGGCTTAAGGCCATCTAATACGATAACAGCGGAAGGCTTGGAAGATAAAGTGAGTCCATAAACTCCAACGGCATAGCTGAGTTGCACGACAACAACCTAACGAACCTTACCCCTCGTCTGAAAAGTCTGCAACATAATTCGTTGCAGCCTGAAAACGGGTCAGCACATGGAATATGCTGGCAAAATAACACAGTAGAGCAAGAACAGAATAATGCTATCACTACATGCATATTTGGCTGGTGGAAATCTCTATGGTTAAATTTTTGCGAAAAGCAAATTTTTCCCTACGACAAAGGAATAGATTTGATTTAACTATCATGGTAGTTGAAACATCATTGAGAAGGTTCCTCCAACTCAATCCCAATTAAAATTAATTATCAACCCAACAATATTAATTTAGAGTGATGAGATACATATGATAATCCAAGTACAAGATACTCAAGAAGCCATAACCGCGAACACGGCTAACCATGATTAGTTTGTACACTCTTCAGAGGTTTGCGCACTTTTCCCCACAAGACACGATCTCCTCCGTTGGATTTCTCGCACTACATGGTGTTTGAGAAACGGATGGCCGAGACACAGTCTTTTAGAAGCATTAACTCTAACCCCGGGTAGACAGTACCAACCTACATCCCTCTACATCTGCTAGCCTAGCACTGTAAGAGGTCATGCAACTTACTCCACTATGCTAGAGCCCATAATAGCTTGTGGCTGCACAGGGAAGTTTCTAGCATGAAATATCTCAGTTCCCTTTGAGCCTGGGTGGCGGACCTTAGGATTATCACACGGGTACTCCGGGATATCCTAGGACAACACTGGATTCTCTAGGTGCCCGACAAGCAATCCACCCAGATGTGTATTAAAGTTGCCACCTTAAGTTGGACCATTAATTAACAATCTCACATCTGTCACGGATTCACTCACCCAAACCACGTCTACGAGCATAGCATGGCAATATAAGCAATATGTAGAAGTAGCTCCCAAGGGGTTGATAATAATAGGGCAATAGGTTCTACCTCATCAACTACTTCCCAATCCCACATGTTATCAAGTCCTAACCATGCAATGTTTGAGGGTTCAAACTAATGCATAAAAATTGGGTGATAAAGGGGTATGATCAAAGTGTTACTTGCCTTGTTGATGATCTGCAAAACCTAGAGACTCGTAGTAGCACGCTTCGCACTCCGGGTGTTCTATCGCAAACAAACAATAGCATACATAAGCAATCAAGCAAAGACACACGGGTAAAACACGAATAAGAAGATCTAACCATAAAGTTCAACTAAAGAACTCCGGTTTGCAAAAAGAATCAAATCGAACGGAGCAACGAAACTCAAACTGCGAAAGAAACAAGATCCGATTACTAATCTGGAATAAAGTCAAATTTTAATATACCAAAATCTTGTTCAAGTTGGTTAAATGGGAAGAGGGTTTCGAGACGAAGATCTAGGCGCTTGAATCGCCTGATTCCGATAAACGAGCGAAAAGATAAACTAAAACGAAAATCGGATCAGAAATCACGATCGAAAATAATCGCGGAAAATCCGAAAAAAGAAAAAAAAACTGATGAACAGGCTAACGAACGAACGTTCGCTGTCTGTGGCTAAAAAGTGAACACCGTTCGTTAAAATGAACGTCCGCTAAGTAACTAAACTGAGAAAATCGGCGAACCGATCTAATAAAAAAACCGAAACTAGGGTTTTAAAAAAAACCGACGGTTTTTACCTAAACCGAAAAAAACTGACGGCGAGATTCGAACTCCGGCACGGCTCCGGTGGCTTCTGGCGAGCGGGGCGGCGGCGCGGGCAACGGCGGGGTGCGGTGGGGCGGCGCGGGGTGGCTCAGCGGCGGCGGCGGCGGCGGCGCAGGGCGGCGGAGCGGCTAGCAGGCGGCGGCGGGTGCGGCTTGGGGCTCCGGGGGGGGGCCCGGGTCGGCTTTTAAACTGGGGGGGGGAGGGTGGCTTGCGGGAGGGGGCGGGGAGGCGTGGCCGGCTCGGTTGCGAGGGAGACGATGGCTGGGCCAACTGGGCCTCGGCCCAGTTCGGTCCGGCGGGCTTCTCTTTTTTTTAAAAAAAATTAATGTTCTGACGAAAATAAATCCTAGAAAAATAAATAAAAATCTAAAAATGCCAAAACAAATTGTCACCGTCTAAATGAAATATTTAGAACAAGATGAACATTTTCTTGGCCCTAAAATGCAATTTTGAAAATGTGCAATTTTTCTAATGCAAATAAAATTGCAATAAAATCCGAATAAAAGCAAATATTTGATTTTAATATTTTTCCTACAATATTTAATTTCTTTTGGAGAGGTCATATTATCTCCTCTCATATATTTTAACCTGAAATATTTTCGGAGAGAAAAATAACTAAAACCAAAAATCCTCGTTTCAATATTTGATAGAATTCAAATATGAAAACAGTGAAATCCCGAACTCTCTGTCCGAGGGTCCGTGAGTTGCTTAGGATTTCGAGGATCAAGCCAAAATGCAATAAAATATGGTATGCAATGATGACCTAATGTATAACATTCCAAATTGAAAATTTGGGATGTTACAAACCTACCCCCCTTAAGATGAATCTCGCCCTCGAGATTCAGGTTGGCTAGGAAGTAGGTGTGGGTGGTCTTTGCGAAGATCATCCTCTCGTTCCCAGGTGGCTTCATCCTCGGTATGGTGGCTCCACTAAACTTTGCAAAACTTAATAACCTTGCTGCGGGTAACCCGGCTGGCAAGCTCGAGAATCTTGACTGGTTTTTCCTCATAAGTCAAATCATGGTCCAACTGAATCGCTTCCAGCGGTACTGTATCTCTCAGAGGAATGTCAGCCATCTCTGCGTGGCACTTCTTCAACTGAGAAACGTGGAACACATCGTGAACTCCTGACAATCCTTCGGGTAATTCCAACTTATAAGCAATTTCTCCCATACGTTCCAAAACTCTGTATGGTCCCACAAAACATGGCGCTAACTTTCCCTTAACTCCAAAGCGCTTAACTCCTCAGAGTGGTGATACTCGAAGATACACTCTGTCTCCGATTTCATAGACTACCTCCTTGCATTTTGAATCTGCATAACTCTTTTGTCGGGATTGAGCTACCTTCAGCCTATCTCAAATCTGTTTAACCTTCTCTTCTGATTCCTTAATCAAATCTGGTCCAAACAACTGACGGTCTCCAACTTCATCCCACAACAACGGTGTCCTGCACCTCCTTTCGTACAAGGCTTCGAAAGGTGCCATCTTTAAACTAGCCTGGTAACTGTTGTTGTATGAGAACTCTGCGTAGGGCAAGTTGTCATCCCAACTAGATCCATAATCTAGTGCACAAGCTCTCAGCATATCCTCCAGAATCTGGTTGACTCTCTCAGTCTGTCCATCTGTTTGCGGGTGAAAAGCTGTACTGAACCCCAGTCTGGTTCCCAAAGTTTCATGCAACTAATTCCAAAACTTTGAGGTAAACTGGGCTCCTCTATTTGATACAATGGTCCTTGGAACTCCATGCAAACATACGATCCTGGTCATGTATATCTTGGCCAACTTGGCACTTGTATAGGTGGTTGTCGGTGTCAAAACCGGCGGATCTCGGGTAGGGGGTCCCGAACTGTGCATCTAGGCCGGATGGTAACAGGAGGCAAGGAACACGATGTTTTACCCAAGTTCGGGCCCTCTTGATGGAGGTAAAACCCTATGTCCTGCTTGATTAATATTGATGATATGGGTAGTACAAGAGTAGATCTACCATGAGATCAAGGAGGCTAAACCCTAAAAGCTAGCCTATGGTATGATTGTTGTATGATGAAGTTGTCCTACGGACTAAAACCCTCCGGTTTATATAGACACTGGAGAGGGTTAGGGTTACACAAAGTCGGTTACAATAGTAGGAGATCTAAATATCCGCATCGCCAAGCTTGCCTTCCACGCCAAGGAAAGTCCCATCCGGACACGGGACGAAGTCTTCAATCTTGTATCTTCATAGTCCTGGAGTCCGGCTGAAGGTATAGTCCGGCTACCCGGACACCCCCTAATCCAGGACTCCCTCAGTAGCCCCCGAACCAGGCTTCAATGACGACGAGTCCGGCGTGCAGATTGTCTTCGGCATTGCAAGGCGGGTTCTTCTCCAAATTCCGTGTACCTACTAAATAATGTCCGATTTTCATAATGTAGCGCACTTTGGCTTCCACGCCCAATAATGGCCGTCTTCCACGTGTCAAACGAATGCGAAAAGTTGGGGTGTTTTTACATTCACACCCCTAGCCGCATAAACGAGCCGCCTATTTAATGGGATGGGGATTCAGATCCAAACCACACCTTCTCCTCTCCGCGAGTAATCATCAGAGCGCCTCCAGCAAAGGTCCATTCCAACATGGCCAGCCGTCGCAGCTCCTCCTCTTGCCCTTCCAGTCCTAAACCTAGAGACTGGGAGAGGTGCTCCATCCCGCACAGCGAGCTAGTGTCGCTTCAGGCCAAGGGATTTCTCCCTCAGGCCTATATGGTCCCGGTCCGAGCCGTACTCGCCACCTATAATGGCGGAGAGCAAGCGGAGAGCACCCCCAATCCCTCCAAAGGAGAGCGGGTGTGCCTCGTCCCTTATCTAATAAGAGGATTTGGATTTCCAATTCATCCATTTCTCCGCGGGCTTCTGGAGTTCTACGGCCTCTAGCTGCACAATCTCACGCCCGGCTCTATATTGCATATCGCGAGCTTCGTCGCCCTTTGTGAGCTATTCTTGGGTGTTGAGGCTCATTTCGCGCTGTGGAAGAGGTTATTCTGCCTGGTGCCCCGCTCTTAAGAGGGGTCTATATATCAAGTGGGCGGAGCCGAAGTGTGGCGTATCACCGGGACCGGATATCTATCCGGAACCCCAAAGAAGGCGTCCGAGGACTGGCCTTCGGAATGGTTTTATATAGATGACGTCCCGCTGCCGGATCCTATCCGGGCCGGTCTCCCCGAATTCAATAGTGCTCCCTTAAAGAAACGCCTAAGCTAGCGTCTGCGGAGCTCTCAGAGAGAAGGCGACAGGGACGTCCTTCACCTGATGAGTCGGATAAGACTATTGGCTCATTCTGGACTAACCATGATTGAAGTCATGGCCGCATGCATTATGCGGGGGTTGCAGTCGCTTCAATATAGAGGCCACCCCATGTGGGATTTTAACGGGGAGGATGACGCCACTCGTTACGGTCGTAAGGGGCCAGCCTCAGCTGCCGCTCTAGTAAAGATCTTATCCTCTTTGTACAAGGGAGAAGAGGAGGAATTCCTCTGCGTCAACCCGCAGGGCGGATTTACTATGTACAACCCTCCGAGTTGGGTAAGTGGACAATTGTGCTTGCCCATCCGTTTTACATTCCCATGATTAAGTATGTAGTCTAACGACTTCAACGCAGGAACTGCGTCAGGAGGTAAAGGATATAAATAGCCGTCCCCCACAGCCCGAGGATCCAGAACGGTCCCTCAATCCGGACTCCGAAGAGGATCTGGACATATCGGTGGAGCTGATCGATGGGGTGTTTCATCAGCTAAGCAAGGACAATACCTTGGTGGCCATTACGGCTGATTACCCAGGGTTAATTCCGGCCTCCCAGGTAACAGAGAGCGGAGTCTCATCCCCTTGAGAAGGAATCCATTCTCACGCATTTCAGTTTTCCTGACAATGACCGTGTTTTGCAGGGGAGGTTTCCGAGGCGGGAGGCCGAACCTGCGGCGGCTAGCCAACGAGGGGCCACAGGGCCCCGTGGGGTAAAAAGGAATGTAGTCCGGACTGAGACACCGGCGCAAAGGTATAGTGCACCCTATTTTTCCCTGGTGTTATTCCTTCAGGGCATATTAACGTTCGTGCTATCTTCAAGACGAAGGGACCTCGCCGGACTACATCCGGAGAGGTTGCCAATCGCGCCTCCACCAGCCAGGCTCCAACGCCTGGCCCGAAAGCGGAAACGAACACAAGGTGCGCAACGGCCGCTCCTCCGACAGAGGATGCGGACAGGCTGTCTGCCACCAATTCCGAGGTGGACAGTGCCATGAACCACAGGCATCGCCGGACAGTTCTTCGCGACGCTTGTTTCTCCCAAGAGGCATTAGATGCCTTCAATTCGGGAGATGCGTACCTCCGTGCCGCTCAAAATGGTTTAGCCAGAGCCACGGAGCAATATGTAAAAGACATACGGGTAAGAATTTTTTTGGTAAATATATATATATATACCAGTAGCCCCCGAGACTTGAAACAGTTAGAATAACTGATTTAAGGATCATTTGTTATGCAGGTTCTCACAGAGAAGAATACCGTACTGTCCCAGGAGCTGGAAGAGTGCAAAGCCCAACTGGAGGCCGCACTAGCCGCGGCAGGGGAGACCAAAGAGACCCCCTCTGGTAAGATACACTTCGAAGGATTAGTATCTTGCGAAGTGTGGCGTGGGTGTAAATCTGGCAAATCATATTGCAGATGGCGCCGGACTAGATCCGGAGAGGCAACAACTCTTACGCCGGCTAAAGGCCGGTGAGAGTATGCTGACAAGGGTGAGGCGGGAGAAGAATGATCTTCAGGATGCCAACACCAAGCTGGACGTTGAACTTAAAGATGTTCGTGGCCAGCTGTCGGACTCCACTAAGGAGAATCAGCGGCTTCGACGCGGCATATTTAGTAAGTGCTTAAGCGAATCTTTGAAAGAAAAGAGTTCGGCGAGGAAGTCGACTAACAGAGTAATGTTTGTAGGTATGCTAATGGGTCGTCCTGCAGAGGAGATGCCCGGTTCTTCGGGTGACCTTCTTCCCGAGCTCTCGCAACTGCATGAGCGAGTTCGGCAGGCGATGCGAGGCGTTGCCCAAGCCTTATGGCCTTCCCACTCCATGCCCGAGGGCCTTGGAGAGCTTTCGGAGAAGCTTAAGGGAGCTCGGCGGCGCTTCCGGTTGTGGAAGATATCGGCCTGCCGACAAGGCTCTAGGGAGGCCTGGGCCATGGTGAAGACGCGGTACACGAAGTCTGACCCAAACCACATGGCCGAGGTCGGACCTGTGGGGCCTGACGGGAAGGAGATCCCTGTAAGCTTAGTGTACGGCCAAGTAGAATTGGCCGCCAAGTATTCCTAGCAGGACTGTAAGTTAGACAGCCTGTTAGATGGTATTGAAGAGGAATACAATCAGTCAGAGTGACTATGTAATTTTTAATTGACATGTGTAATGCCTTCTAGCCGGATTGTAGATCGTTTGTCGTTGCCGACCTTTTCGCTTCAACCTCAGGACCTGACGGTCCGGAGTGTGTCCGAATACCCTACCGGTTATGTAAGAACCGGGGTATGCATGGAGACCAGGCGTAGGGGTCATTAGTGCTTTATCAGACAAGTGCCCAACTAGTTATGTTATATTACATGGTTAGTAAGAAACATCTTCCAGAGAGAATAGTTCCGTTAGGGGTTCCTTTCTCTGGGAGGCATGCCCTAAAGTGCATGTCGGGACTGCAAACGCAGGAAAATCATCTGGGGGCATATATATAAATAAGTAAAAAGGTCATCTTTTAGTTCAGCGACCGAATATTCCCTTAAGAACGCTAGCTTTCGGCTTCACCCAGTCTGAGGTACACATCCGGCTGATCCGGCAGTAACAATCGCAGAGGTGCTCCCTTTACCACCTAGCCGAACAATCGGGAACATAGGGGTAAGCACAGGAGCCAGGCAACCCAGCTTGGCCAAAACTTAAGTCATATCGATGCATATAATGGTGAAGAAAAGGTACATGCGGAAGTTTGACACATGTGGTGGGCGTGAAGCCCGAGTAAATAAGCTTCTGTTAAAGAAGCCCCCAGGTTTAATGAGCGCAAGTAGCACGTCACTTGAGGAGCCTTTAAGGGTTATAAAAGAAAAGAGGAGAAGGAGAGAAATGTAAGACAGAAAATGTAAAAAAATGGACAGAGGAAGGAGACAAACACAGAGTCCGGCGCTAGGCATAGAATCTTCGGAGACGGGCTGCGTTCCATGGGTTCGGCTCGAGTCGGTTATCCGACACATCTCGCAGGCGGTATGCTCCACCAGTTAGGACTTGGTCGATTATGAAGGGACCTTCCCACTTGGGCTTCAGCCTGTCCTTTTTCTTGTCCGGCAGGCGTAGAACTAATTCGCCAACGTTGTAGTTTTTGGCCCGCACTTCTCTGCTTTGATATCTTCGAGCCTGCTGTTGATAGAATGCGGAACGGGCTTTTGCCACGTCGTGCTCCTCCTCTAAGGCGTCCAAACTGTCCTGTCGATCGAGCTCGGCTTCCCTTTCTTTGTACGTGTGCACTCGAGCTGAGTCATGAATTATGTCGCAGGGAAGACTGCCTCTGCACCGTACACCATAAAAAATGGTGTGTATCCGGTGGTGCGATTCGGCGTGGTCCGCAGCCCCCAGAGTACGGAGTCGAGCTCCTCTACCCAGTGCGTGTTAGATTCCTTGAGGGACCGCACTAATCTGGGTTTGATGCCGCTCATGATGAGACCATTTGCACGTTCGACCTGACCGTTAGTTTGTGGGTGATAGACGGAAGCATAATCGAGCTTGATGCCCATGTTTTTGCACCAGAGTTTTACCTCATCGGCCGTAAAGTTCGTGCCGTTATCGGTGATGATGCTGTGGGGGACGCCATAACGGTGTGCGACCCCGGATATAAAGTCTATCACAAGTCCGAATTTGGCCGTCTTAACAGGCTTGGCTTCTATCCATTTGGTGAACTTATCCACCATGACCAGTAAGTATTTTTTCTTGTGGGTTCCGCCTTTAAGGGGTCCCACCATGTCAAGCCCCCAGACCGCGAAAGGCCAAGTGATGGGGATAGTTTGGAGGGCGGTGGGTGGCATATGGCTTTGGTTTGCAGAAAGCTGGCAACCGATGCATTTTTGGACCAAGTCCTGAGCGTCTGCCCGGGCCGTCGGCCAATAAAAGCCTGTACGGAAAGCCTTGCTTACAAGGGACCGGGCTGCGGCGTGATGGCCACCGAGTCCGGCATGAATTTCAACCAGCAGGTTCCGCCCTTCCTCTTCGGAGATGCACCTTTGAAGGACTCCGGTAGTGCTTTTCTTATAAAGTTCTCCCTCATGGACTTTATAGGCTTTAGATCGCCGCACTATACAGCGTGCCTCGTTTTGGTGCTCTGGGAGTTCCTGTCTAGTAAGGTAGGCTAGGAATGGTTCTGTCCACGGGGCGATAACGGCCATTAGTACGTGTGCTGAGGTTGTGATTTCATTGGCAGAGCCTCCGATTATGTCAGATTGTTCGGCGTTAGACAGTGCGGTTTGGTCCGGGCTAATATTGCCATGTTCCCTTTCCCATACTACGGATGCCTTGAACAGCCTTTCCAGGAAGATGTTGGGGGGACCGCATCGCGTTTTGCGCCGATGCGTGCCAGGACGTCTGCCGCCTGATTGTTTTCTCGGGCTATATGGTGAAATTCGAGCCCCTCAAACCGAGCTGACATTTTGAGGACGGCGTTGCGGTAAGCTGCCATTTTTGGATCCTTGGCATCGAAGTCTCCATTTATTTGGGATATCGCGAGGTTCGAATCCCCGCGCACCTCTAGGCGTTGAATGCCCATGGATACTGCCATCCGGAGACCATGTAAAAGGGCCTCATATTCGGCTGCATTGTTGGAGTCCGTGTACATAATCTGGAGTACATTTTGAACTGTGTCTCCTGTGAGGGACGTCAAAACGATGCCGGCCCCTAGTCCGGCCAACATTTTGGAACCGTCGAAGTGCATGATCCAGTTTGAATATGTGTCGTACTCTTTAGGGAGTTCGGCCTCCGTCCATTCTGCGACGAAGTCGGCCAAAACTTGCGACTTGATAGCTCGCCGTGGCCTATAAGTTATGTCGAACGGGAGGAGCTCGATGGCCCATTTTGCAATACGGCCCGTTGCGTCACGGTTGTTTATAATATCATTGAGTGGTACTTCCAATGCTACTATGATTGAACACTCTTGAAAGTAGTGTCGTAGCTTCCGGGATGCCATGAATACCGCATATGCAATCTTTTGATAATGTGGGTACCGTGATTTGCATGGGGTGAGGACAGTGGACACATAGTAAATCGGCTTTTGAAGGGGGAATTTGTGTCCGTCCGTTTCTCGCTCGACGACGAGTACTGCGCTGACAACTTGATGGGTTGATGCAATGTACAATAGCATTGGTTCGCCGATGTTTGGCGCGTCCAGGACGAGGTTTGTTGCCAATATGGCTTTTATTTCCTCGAGTCCGGCCGTGGCGGCATCCGTCCACTCGAAGTGTTCGGTGCGCCGAAGGAGGCGATGGAGGGGTAGTGCCTTTTCTCCCAACCGCGAGATAAAGCGGCTTAGAGCCGCCACGCATCTGGTTAATTTTTGTATTTGTTTGAGGTCCTTTGGGATATCCAATTGTGACAAAGCTCGGATCTTGGCTGGATTTGCTTCGATTCCTCTACCGGATACAATGAAGCCCAAGAGCTTTCCGGCTGGAACACCGAAAACGCATTTTTCCGGATTTAGCTTGATGTCATATGCTCGGAGGTTGTCAAATGTAAGCCTCAAGTCGTCTATTAGAGATTCGACATGTCTTGTTTTTACGACCACATCATCCATGTATGCCTCTACTATTTTGCCGATCTGGTTTGCCAGACATGTCTGAATCATGCGCTGATATGTTGCGCCGGCGTTTTTGAGCCCGAAAGGCATTGTGTTGAAGCAGAATGGGCCGTATGGGGTGATGAATGCCTTTGCGGCTTGGTCTGACTCGGCCATCTTGATTTGATGGTAACCGGAGTATGCGTCAAGGAAGCACAACGAATCGTGTCCTGCAGTGGCGTCGATAATTTGATCGATGCGGGGGAGGGGGAAGGGATCCTTTGGGCAAGCCTTGTTAAGGTCTTTGAAGTCAACGCACAGGCGCCAGGATTTGTCCTTCTTTGGTACCACCACCAAGTTTGCTAGCCAGTCCGGATGTTTTATATCTCTGATGAATCCGGCCTCCAATAGTTTGGCTAGCTCCTCTCCCATTACCTGTCTCTTGGGCTCAGAGAAACGCCGAAGGGCTTGTTTGATAGGTTTGAATCCTTTTAGGATATTTAAGCTGTGTTCGGCCAGCCTGCGTGGGATTCCTGGCATGTCCGAAGGGTGCCAGGCAAAAATGTCCTAGTTCTCCCGTAGGAATTCTCGCAGTGCGGCATCTACATCGGGGTTTAATCGTGCCCCGATGGAAGCTGTTTTATTGGGGTCCGTTGGATGGACCTAGAATTTGACTATTTCATCCGCTGGTTTAAAGGAGGTGGACTTGGATCTTTTGTCGAGTATCACATCGTCCCTGTTTACCGTGGAGCGCAGCATGGTCAGTTCCTCAGCCGCTAGGGCTTCGGACAGTGCCTCAAGGGCCAATGCGGCTGTCTTGTTTTCGGCGCGGAGTGCTATGTCCGGATCACTAGCGAGAGTGATGATTCCGTTTGGCCCAGGCATCTTGAGCTTCATGTACCCGTAATGGGGTATTGCTTGGAAGATTGTAAACGCTTCCCGCCCCAGCAGAGCTTGGTATCCGCTACTGAACGGGGCCACTTGGAATGTGACCTCTTCGGACCTATAATTATCCGGCGTGCCGAACACCACATCTAGTGTGATTTTTCCTGCACAGCGCGCTTCCCGACTAGGGATTATTCCTCTAAAGGTTGTGCTGCTTCGCTCAATGCGGCTCCAGTCTATTTCCATTTTTTGAAGGGTTTCCTCATAAATGAGGTTCAATCCGCTGCCTCCGTCCATGAGTACCTTGGTGAGGCGAAAGCCGTCCACTATAGGACTGAGTACCAATGCGGCTGGTGCTCGAGCTGTTTGGAATTTAGGTTCATCACTGGCATTAAAAGTAATAGCCGTGTCACTCCATGGGTTTATTGTTGCTACTTGATAGACTTCGGCGAGGCTGCGGAGTGTTCTTTTTCGCATATTATTTGATGCGAAAGTCTCAAAGACTGTTAAGACTATACTGGAGTCCCTGAGGTGGCTTTCTGCAGCCTCCGGAATTAGGAGATCTTCACCCCTTTTGGCCACCTGCCAGAGTATCCAACATGCTCTAAGGCTATGAGTTGGTGTGGCGTCCTCTGTACTATGAATTTTACAGGGTCCATTAAGCCATCCCTCCAGTGCGGTTCCATGCCCTGTAGAGGGTTTTGGTTTTTTGGTTTTTAACCCGGGTGTCTGATGATGATGCACCCTTTTATTTCGGACGAGGTTTCTATTCAGGGCCGGATTGTCCCAAAATTTAGTTTCGGTTTTCCGGGCGCTTTCCATCGCACAGTACTTTTGTACTATGGACACCAAGTCAGTGAAGCGTGTAAGGTCACGACGACCTATGGCATTGAGGATTCCCTTGTCCGTGCAGTTATTGCAAAAGATTGAGATTGCGTCTTCCTCGCGGCAGTCCTTTATCCTGTTCATAACCAGGAGGAACCTTGCCCAGTAATGATGTACTGTTTCTTCGGGCTTTTGCCTGATTTGGGATAGATCGCTTATGTTCAGGTGGGTGGGTGGAATTAAATCCGGAACTTCACCCAATCTAAGACTCAGAGGCCAAGGAGTTTCCGAACTCTGAAGTTTGATTCTTGGATGTTGTCCAGTGAATCTAGCCCATTGCCTGATTCTAAGTTCAGGTCTTGAGTTACATCCTCCGCTGGTATCCGGCTTGGAGGGATCAGGAATCCGGACGTAGCTAGTCCTTAATATAGATGAAGAGTCGCAGCACTGTGCCTCTACCACGGCAACGTGATGGGTGACTTGGGGAGAATTAATTTCTCTTAGATCGGGTTTAAGCCCAACTTGGTCATAATCCGTAGTGACCCCCAAGGCGGCGATGCGATCCAAGAGCTCGTTTATGGAAGAGAGCTCCATTGGATCTAACTGCTCGACGAGTTCTGAGCTGACGTGAAGATTGCTTCTGATGACCCGAGAGGTCACCGTCGGCGCAACGGCCGAACAGACGGTCATGAGAAAACCGCCTAGCCGGAGAGTTTGGCCGACAGCCAAGGCTCCCTTAGTAACGGCGCCGTCTTTAAAGATGGGAAGAGGCATCCTTCCTGATTGCGACGGCACAGAGGAACTCTCAATGAAAGCACCAATGTCGGTGTCAAAACCGGTGGATCTCAGGTAGGGGGTCCCGAACTGTGCGTCTAGGCCGGATGGTAATAGGAGGCAAGGAACACGATGTTTTACCCAGGTTCGGGCCCTCTTGATGGAGGTAAAACCCTACATCCTGCTTGATTAATATTGATGATATGGGTAGTACAAGAGTAGATCTACCACGAGATCAAGGAGGCTAAACCCTAAAAGCTAGCCTATGGTATGATTGTTGTATGATGAAGTTGTCCTACGGACTAAAACCCTCCGGTTTATATAGACAGCGGAGAGGGTTAGGGTTACACAAAGTCGGTTACAATAGTAGGAGATCTAAATATCCGCATCGCCAAGCTTGCCTTCCACACCAAGGAAAGTCCCATCCGGACATGGGACGAAGTCTTCAATCTTGTATCTTCATAGTCCTGGAGTCCGGCTGAAGGTATAGTCCGGCTACCCGGACACCCCCTAATCCAGGACTCCCTCAGTAGCCGCCCCTACCTTTCGCTCGGGCCCTCCACCACAACTGACGTCATGGATCAACAAGGGGCTGAACTGGGGGCCAGTAAATGATGTGCCGATTTTGCAGAGGCGCATCCGAGATCTCCTTGAGAGAGATGCCAGCCTAGTCATGGTAATGCAAGTCATACTAGTTCATCGAGTCTAGCCTTGCAAACGTCGACCCCTTCGTATGTGGGAATTCAAGCTGGAAGGACCGCGAACTATTCAGCACTTCCTCAGCATGACGCTCTAAGAGATGTACAAATTGTTCTTCGGACCCCAAATAAAGTGTCCGGACACCACCGAGGATGCGGGTCTGAGCTGTAATCTCCCCGATACCCAAGTAAGTAATCCCATGGCGAACATGTTGTCTTTCTATTTATCATAACATCATTATGACAAGTCGCTCTTTGACCAGGACTGGATAACAAAGGCGAAGTTGATCAGGTGTTCGGCCCCCTTCCCGAAGGCTCGGGCAATCTAGCACTAGACAGAATGCTCGAGCCGGCACCTTATCAGGCGCCCTTAGAGGAAGATAAAGGGGGGAATAAAGAGGCTGAAACGGGCCTCACTCACTATTCGTCCAAATCGGGGGAGTTAGCGCCTCCGCGAAGGAGGATAGCCGGGGAAAAAAAATCTGAAATTCCCTCTCCCCAAGGAAGGAAGAGGACCACCTCGGAAGACCCGGAAACAAAGGTTTCCAAACGGGGGAAGAAATCTCCGCCAGAGGGTCCTGCCTCAGAGGGTACTCTTGCCGCACAGTGTCCGCAAGGGGATCAGCCCTCTACCGAGCTGTAAGTAAACAAAAAGTACTTGATAGTAAAAATATCTTACATTACTTCTGAAGATAATAACCAAAGCATATATCTTGCAGTTCGGATCGTAGCCCTTCTCGACAGAGTTCGTCTTTGGGGGATCTTCTTCCGGAGATGATGGAGAGCGAAACACCTCCCCCTGCCACCCCGCCTCATGAGGCGGGCGATCATGAAGTGTCGTCGCGGAGGGTTTCTCCTGATCCGCCAAGGCCAGAGGGTAATCCTTTGGCCACCCGAAGTCCCCAGTATTCGGCTCCTAAAGAGAGTAACATAAAGAGTCCGGAACCGTACAGTGTGCGGTCGGACGCACTGAAGGATCTTCTGGAGCAAACGGCCATCTCAAAAGCGCATCGTACGCTAATGGGTACGGTGATTGAAAGGATTTCATCCACCGAAAGCGGGTTGCATGAAGCTTTTATGAGTCTGCTGAAAGGCTTTGAGGTACGTGAAATAGTGTATATTTTTGACAGTACCACACACGTTAGGTGTGCCCTATGCAGATAGTAGCCCCTGAGACTCTGGTTGCCGTCGAGAACGGCGGCAAACAGAGGATCATAGTCCCAGGTAATAATCAGACCGCCTTCATGTGCAGGTGGCTGAAGGTCCGGTGGCTAGCCGGACTGATGAGTTTGCCGAGCTAAAGCAGCAACTTGATGCGGCAGATGCCGACATCATTCTTGTCAACAAGCAGCTTAACGAGGCATAGGGTATGTGATTTCTCCGGTGATCAACACATAGTAAGAGGAGCATGATGCCAGTATCTTTACTATGTTGTGACTGCAGATGGAGCTGCCACTGTGGAGACCCTTCGGGCGAAACTTGCCCGAGCCAAGGAACAAGCCAGAAATAGCGATGCGGCCGCTCTAAAGGCGGTCGAAGAGCTGAGGGCCAAACAGGCCGCGCATTGCCAAAGCAAGGAAAGAATTGCCAAGATGGCCATTGATTTGAAAGATGCCGCTGACCGTTAGCAGCTTCTTGAAAAAGGAAGCCGAGCGAAAGCGACGGACCTGGAGAAGGCCATGGTAGCAGCCAAGGAAGCCCGCTCCAAAATCAGAGCGACGAAGGAGGAGTTGCATCAAGCTGGACATATCGCGGCTGGGAAGCCCTTTTTGTTGCGGACTAAGTTCGAAGATCCGAAGTATGCCCCTCTTGATCAACTATGGAGTTCTACATATGCATACGTGGATTTGGCAGCAAGTGCTGCTAATGCGGCCGAGTACTTCAAGGATCAAAAAGGTCGTGAAGTGGAAAAGCTGTTCTGGTCACAGTTCCATGTTCCAGTGCGTCTGGTGCTGTTGAATGAGTGAATGGTCGAGTGGGCCGAGCTCCATAGGTTGTCTGGACTTTCCATGAGGTCTGTTGTGGATCATCTGTGGTCTGAAGGGCCAAGGCTGAATAGTTACTTTAGTTTAGTGCAACAATTCCTTGGTGGTATGCCGCACATCGACGCTATGAAGAGGTCGGCGTGCATAGAGGGCGCGCGGATGGCACTTGCCCGTGTCAAGACATACTAGGCAGAGATGGAGGCCACCACTATTGGAACACAGGGTTCGGCCGTGGGCCGAGTAGCTGCCGAGCACTACTTTGAAGAAGTCTTGAAGGCGCTCGTTCGATAGAGGCTCAGTGCTCTAAGAATATTATGTTCTAGTGACATGTATTCCCATTGTAAAAACAATGTTTTATTGAATTATAAAGGCTGTGTTTATACTTTTGCCTGAAAGTATTATGATGCCTCCTGTGCGGCCGTTTATGTATATATGAATATAACCTCAAAGTTTGAGTCGTCGGCTTCAACCCCCACGCATATAATGCGGGGTTGTTCGCAGAAAACGCGTATTCACACTTGATCCAACGTCTTGATCCATAAAGGAGGTGGTAGCGCAGCGAACAAGGCAATCGGACTATATTGCTTTAACACTTTCACTTAGCCATAGGAGTTTGACGGCGGGACTACTAGATAGCCCCTAGTACCTCTGCGCTCGTCCGGATATGGGGCGCGTACGTACATGACCGGGGAACGGCCCTTCGTTAATGAGGAGGAATCCCGAAGATTCCGCTAAGTCATCGAGTGGTCGACCAGTCTCGTGCTTTATCATGATAGTCAGTTTTCGGCTTTCTCTACTGAGGTGCTCATCCGGATGAACCAGGGCACAGTCGCAGTAGTTCTCCCAGTGCTACCTTAGCCGATATAGCGAAACATAAGGTACCAAAACATGGGAGCCAGGAAAACCCAACATTTGACCAAAGACATGATTCGGAGCTGATGCATATAAGGCCAAACTCGCGACGTCAAACACTCCCTAAGGTATTCGGTCTTTATAACATATGTCGGGCTGAACAATGCCCATAATAATAAACCCCGAGTGTCCAGGTACGTGCAATATCCTGACGTGGCCACATGACAATAACGTTAGCATCCTTCTCAGTTGTACTAAGTATCCAGAGGATGTGAACAACAAGAGATGGTAAAAAAGGTTTACGCAGGGTCTTAATCTGAAACGAAACCTTTGAGCGGGTCCCTGCTGCACGTCTGCGCCTCTATCTCCGTTGTGCCATGTCCTGGACGGGTGTAGCACGATTGTCATCTGTAAAAGAGAAGAACTTAGGTGAAAGTTGTCGTGCCAGAAAATTGGTTATTATCAATAAACCATTAAAATTCAATATAAGTCAAGTTGAGCCGAACTAGCCCTGATTACACGCGGGAAGCCCCTGGTACCGTCTATGAGGGTTTAACCATCAAACCAATCTCATGTATATGTAGTGATGCGCTGGACTCGTCTAACCACGTCCGTGGTCTTAACGACCTGTCATCTATGCTGGTTGGTGAGGCCGTCTAGTGCTCGGCTGTTAAGGCTGCCGCACATTCTTCCGTGCGTAGAGAACACTCAATATTTCCACTAACTGTGATGGTGCCACGTGGACTGGGCATCTTAATCTTGAGAGAAGCGTAATGCGGTACTGCATTAAAAGGAGCAAAATCCGCTCTTCCGAGTAGTGCTTGATAGCCACTTCGGAATGGAGCCATGAAGAAAGTTAACTTTTCGCTTCGGAAGTTGTCAGGAGAACCGAATACAACCTCTAGCAATAGAGAGCCCGTATAGTGGGCCTCTGGGCCTGGTATTACTCCCTTGAAGGTAGTATTACTGTGGCTTATTTTTGTCGGGTCTATCCCCATTTTGTGGACTGTGTCCTGATATATCAGATTTAGACCACTACCGCCATCCATAAGGACTCGTCTGAGGTGGTATCCGTTTATTATTGAGTCTAACACCAAGGCAGCCAATCCTTCATGCTGGATGCTTGTCGCATGATCCCCGCGATCAAAAGTGATCGGACAGGCCAACCAGGGGTTGAACTTAGGTGTGACGGGCTCTATGGCGCGTATGTCTTGGAGTGCATGTTTACTTCTCCTCTTCGTCACATGGATCATGTTTACTGTTTTAACCTCTGGTGGGAATTTTTTCTGTCCTCCAGTGCTTTGCTGGCGAGGTTCGTCCTTGTCTTCGCTTGGTGTCTCCCCCCCTTGTGTTCAGCGTTTAGCTTACCGGCCTGCTTGAAGACCCAACATTCTCTGTGGGTGTGATTTGCAGGTTTATCGGGGGTGCCATGAATCTGACATAGTTTGTCGAGAATCTTGTTTAGGCTAGATGGTCCATCTCTGCTGCCTTTGAAAGGCTTTTAACACTGACCTGGTCGAGAGCCCCTGAATTCGGCGTTCACTGCCGTATTATCTGGGTTGTCTTCTTTGTTTCAACGCTTGTTTTTACTGCCTCGTGGTTTTCCATTGCCATCCCTGACTTTGGATGTGCTTGGGTCGCTGGTGCTACTGCGGCCTAACTAGCTATCTTCGCTCGCGCAAAAGCGGGTCATGAGGCTTGTCAGGGCTTCCATTGTTCTCGTTTTTCTTGGGCGAGGTGTCTGGCGAGCCATTCGTCTCGGACGCTGTGCTTGAAAGCTGCTAAGGCTTCGGCGTCCGGACAGTCGACGATTTGGTTCTTCTTAGTGAGAAACATGTTCCAAAGCTTTCAGGCTAACTCTCCGGGCTGTTGAATTATATGACTTAAATCGTCTGCATCCGGAGGTCAGACATAGGTCCCTTGAAAATTAGCCCGAAAAGCGTCCTCGAGCTCCTCCCAACTTCCAATTGAGTTTTCAGGGAGGCTTTTCAGCCAGTGTCGAGCTGGTCCTTTAAGCTTGAGGGGCAAGTACTTGATGGCATGGAGATCGTCTCCACGAGCCATATGGATATGGAGGATAAAGTCCTCAATCCAGACCCCAGGGTCTGTGGTCCCATCGTATGCCTCTATGTTCACTGGTTTGAATCCTTCTAGGTATTCGTGGTCCAGGACCTCATCGGTGAAATATAGGGGGTGTGCGGCACCCCTGTATTTGGATGTATCATGGCGTTCGGACGGTTGTAGTATTCGGTTTTGATTTTGTGCCGGAGCACGCTTCCTAGATCCATAGATGGATCTGGTCATACTAGATTTTTGGCGCAAGTCTTCACGTAGATCATGTGTTGACTTATGTGTGACCTTGTTAGCCGCTCTATCGCGGTCACAAGGTGGTTGATTCGGCCGGTTGGCCATTTTATTTTTCGGCTGTATGGGGTCTAAGGCCTCATCGTCGATTTCGGGTAATAGCTTGCGCTTTGGATAGCTCTTTGTGTGGTAACCTCCACCATACTTTTCTTCGTTGTCGAGCACTTTGTTCCACCTGTTGTTGAGTGTATTTTGTTCGGCCTTAAGCCTTTGCTTCTGCTTCTTCAGACTCCTCGCTGTGGCAATAAGCCTTCTGCGGAGGTTCTCCTGCTCCAAGTGCGTTTTCGGGATGATGTGTGCATCTTCGTCCGGACTATTTTCCTCCCCAGAGGGGGTTTGATGAGGTTTATCCTCGGCGTCGCCGTGTTCGGGCGTCGGATCAGTACTATGTTCGCCGTTTGCAGCTTCATCGTGCTCTATCACCGGGGCAATGTGGTCGTCGTTTCCTCTGGAGTTGACTGGAGTGTTATTTTCTCTTGCGTTGTTATTGCTGTTTTTGCCGAGGCGGGATTTGGAGCGGCGCCTACGCCGACGCTTTGTTTGCTTCTTGGAGGGGTCATCCTCCGCTGTCTCCTCCCGTTCCTCGTCATCGTTTTCTTTGGGTGTATCCACCATGTATATGTCATGTGATGAAGAGGCTGTCCAGTGTCCTGTGGGCACTAGTTCTTGTTCCTCTCCTGCATCGTTGTCCATGCCGTTGATGTTTGCGGAGTCGAAATCGAGCATGTCGGTTAAATCGTCGACCGAGGCTACTAAGTGGGTGGTGGGTGGGCAGCGAATTTCTTCGTCGTCCGCATCCCATTCTAGCCGGACATAGTTCGGCCAAGGATCTCCTGACAAGGAGAGATACCTTAATGAATTTAGCATGTCGTCGAAAGGTGAGTGCTGAACGATATCCGTGGTGGTGAACTCCATGGCCCACAATCGGATTCGATAGGCACGGATACAGGCGGCTCGGAGTCCGTGGCCAGAGACGAATCCAGTGGTTCGGCAACACGGCTCTCGTAAGGGGTGAAGTCAGTATCCGGCTCCATCGCCACTGAGAGTGCGGCCTCCGTGGCGGGGTCTATCCCTCCATCCTCGGATGGCGCAATTTGCTCCGGATTGAAGGCCGGAGTAGTTGAAGGTGTGATCCCCCGAACACTGTCCGACGGAAGAGTTAAATCATGCTCGTCGTGATCATGCGGCGCACCTGAGATGGGCTCGAATCCGTCAAGATCAAGTCTCCGCGGATGTCGGCAGTGTAGTTTAGGTTTCCGAACCTGACCTGATGGCCAGGGGCGTAGCTCTCGATCTGCTCTAGATGGCCAAGCGAGTTGGCCCGCGGTGCGAAGCCGCCGAATATGAAGATCTGTCCGGGGAGGAAAACCTCACCCTGGACCGCATGATTACCGATGATCGAAGGAGCCATCAAGCCTTACGGTGACGGCACAGTGGAACTCTCAATGAAAGCACCAATGTCGGTGTCAAAACCGGCGGATCTCGGGTAGGGGGTCCCGAACTGTGCGTCTAAGGCGGATGGTAACAGGAGGCAGGGGACGTGATGTTTATCCAGGTTCGGGCCCTCTTAATGGAGGTAATACCCTACGTCCTGCTTGATTGATATTGATGATATGAGTATTACGAGAGTTGATCTACCATGAGATCGTAGAGGCTAAACCCTAGAAGCTAGCCTATGGTATGATTGTATGTTGTCCTACGGACTAAACCCTCCGGTTTATATAGACACCCGAGGGGGCTAGGGTTACACGGAGTCGGTTACAAGGGAGGAGATCTACATATCCGTATTACCAAGCTTGCCTTCCACGCCAAGGAAAGTCCCATCCGGACACGGGACGGAGTCTTCAATCTTGTATCTTCATAGTCCAAAAGTCCGGCCAAAGGATATAGTCCGGCTGTCCGGAGACCCCCTAATCCAGGACTCCCTCATCCATGCTATTATATTATCAATCTCGGATGTTTTATGTGCATTTATATGCTATTTTATATGATTTTTGGGACTAACCTATTAACCTAGAGCCCGGTGCCAGTTTCTGCTTTTACCTTGTTTTTGAGTTTCGCAGGAAAGGAATATCAAACGGAGTCCTATTGACCTGAAACTTCACGACGATTGTTTTTGGACCAAAAGAAGTCCCCGAAGCAAAAGAATTGGGCCAGAAGAGCCACGATGCCTCCACAAGGGTGGAGGGCGCACCCTACCCCCTCCCGGGGAGCCCTCCAACCTTGTGGGACCCTGGTGGACTCCCCTGACTTGTTCTCGACGCATCCCCAAACCTCCAGAACAGAACCTAGATCAGGATTTCCGCCGCCGCAAGGCTTTGTAGCCACCAAAAACCAATCGGGACCCTGTTCCGGCACCCTGCCGGAGGGGGAAATCATCACTGGTGGTCATCTTCATCATCCTGGCGCTCTCCATGACGAGTAGGGAGTAGTTCACCCTCGGGGCTGAGGATATGTACCAGTAGCTTTGTGTTTGATCTCTCTCTCTCTCTCGTGTTCTTGATTTGGCACGATCTTGATGTACCGCAAGCGTTGCTATTATAGTTGGATCTTATGATGTTTCTTCCCCTGTACCTTCTTGTAATGGATTGAGTTTCCCTTTGAAGTTATCTTATCGGATTGAGTCTTTAAGGATTTGAGAACACTTGATGTATGTCTTGCATGTGCTTATCCGTGGTGACAATGGGATATTCACGTGATCTACTTGATGTATGTTTTGGTGATCAACTTGCGGGTTCTATGATATTGTGAACTTATGCATAGGGCTTGGCACACGTTTTCGTCTTGAATCTTCGGTAGAAACTTTGGGGCACTCTTTGAAGTTCTTTGTGTTGGTTTGGATAGATGAATCTAAGATTGTGTGATACATATCGTATAACTAAACCCGCGGATACTTGTGGAGACATTGGAGTATCTAGGTGACATTAGGGTTTTGGTTGATGTGTGTCTTAAGGTGTTATTTTAGTATGAACTCTGGGGCTATTTGTGACACTTATAGGAATAGCCCAATAGTTCGATCAGAAAGAATAACTTTGAGGTGGTTTCGTACCCTACAATAATCTCTTCGTTTGTTCTCCGCTATTAGTGACTTTGGAGTGACTCTTTGTTGCAAGTTGAGGGATTGTTATATGATCTAATTATGTTATCATTGTTGAGAGAACTTGCACTAGTGAAAGTATGCACCCCAGGCCTTGTTTCTACGCATTGCAATACCATTTTTGCTCACTTTTGTTACTAGTTACCTTTCTTTTTTTATATTTTCAGATTACACAAACCTATATCTACCATCCATATTGCACTTGTATCAACATCTCTTCGCCAAACTAGTGCACCTATACAATTTACCATTGTATTGGGTGTGTTGGGGACACAAAAGACTCTTTGTTATTTGGTTGCAGGGTTGTTTGAGAGAGACCATCTTCATCCTACGCCTCCCACGGATTGATAAACCTTAGGTCATCCACTTGAGGGAAATTTGCTACTGTCCTACAAAACTCTGCGCTTGGAGCCCCAACACGAGTCTACAAGAAGGACGTTGCGTAGTAGACATCACAAACAATTGTAGAGTGATGACCCACAAGTATAGGGGATCAATTGTACTTCTTTTCGATAAATAAGAGTGTCGAACCCAACGAGGAGCAGAAGGAAATGACAAATAGTTTCCGGTAAGGTAATGTCTGCAAGTGCTGAAATTGTAAGTAACAAAGTAGTTTGATAGCAAGATAATTTGTAATGAGCAAGTAACGATAATAGTAACAAAAGTGCAGCAAGGTAGCCCAATCCTTTTGAGGCAAAGGACAGGCCAAACGGTCTCTTATGATAAGCAAAGCGTTCTTGAGGGTACACGGGAATTTCATCTAGTCACTTTCAACATGTTGATTCGATTCGTGTTTGCTACTTTGATAATTTGATATGTGGGTGGACCGGTGTTTAGGTGTTGTTCTTACTTGAACAAACCTCCTACTTATTATTAACCCTCCCGCATGCATCCGTAACTACAAGAAAAGTATTAAGAATAAATTCTAACCATAGCATTAAACTTTTGGATCCAATCGGTCCCTTACGGAATAGCGCATAAAGTGGGGTTTAAGCTTCTGTCACTCTTGCAACCCATCATCTAATTGCTACTCCACAATGCATTCCCTTAGGCCCAAATATGGTGAAGTGTCATGTAGTCGACGTTCACATGACACCACTAAGAGAATCACAACATACATAATATCAAAATATCAAACACATACCAGATTCACATGATTACTTGCAACATGATTTCTCCCGTGACCTCAAGAACAAAGGTAACTACTCACAAACGATAAACATGCTCATGATCAGAGGGGTATGAAATAGCATATTGGATATGAACATATAATCTTCCAACAAATAAACCATATAGTAATCAACTACAAGATGTAATCAACACTACTAGTCATCCACAAGTACCAATCTATAGTTCCGGTAACAAGATTGAACACAGGAGATGAACTAGGGTTTGAGAGGAGATGGTGATGTTGAAGATGTTGATGGAGATTGCCCTCCCCAAGATGGGAGAGTTGTTGGTGATGATTATGACGATTATTTCCCCCTCCGGAGAGAGAAGTTCCCCCTGCGGAATCGCTCCGCCGGAGGGAAAAAGTGCTCCTGCCCAAGTTCTGCCTCAAGGCAGCGGCGCTTCGTCCCGAAAGTCCTCCTCTTATTTTTTTTTCTAGGTCAAAATGCCTTATATACCAAAATATGGGCACCGGAGGTGGGATGAGGAGGCCACAACCCCCCAGGGTGCGCCAGGGGGCCCTGGCGCGCCAGGTGGGTTGTGCCCACCTGGTGGCCCCCCCTCTGGTAGTTATTTGCTCCAATAATTCTTATATATTCCATAAAAATTCCACGTGAAGTTTCAGCTCATTCGGAGTTGTGCAGAATAGGTAGCCTGACATAGCTTTTTCACTCCAGATTTCCAACTGCCAGAATTCTCCCTCTTGGTGTGTACCTTGCATATTATGAGAGAAAATGCATTAGAATTACTCCAAAAAGCATTATTATTGATAAAAACATCATAAATAACATTAATAAAACATGATGCAAAATGGATGTGTCAACTCCCCCAATCTTAGACCTCGCTTGTCCTCAAGCGAAAACCAAAATCGAAAAACATGTCCACATGCTTTGAGAGAGGTGTTGATAAATACAAAATACGGACATAGAAGCATCATGTTGATTATCATAACAGCAACAAAATTGAACATAGGACTTTTATCATAGAAATTTTACCATATACTTCTCATGAATAAGTAATAGTTCATCACATAATCGAAGTATAAAGCAAAAAGTCTATTAGAAACCAACAAACTATGTTCTCAGTCAACTTTGCAACTCAATTCATCATCTTTTCAGGAAGGGTCATGTGTCGGAGCCTTTAGGCAAGTCCACATACTCAACCATCATATAGTCTTCTATGATTGCTAACACTCACCTCGTACCCATGAGCAAAACATTTGAACCGGACACATAGAAAGATAGGGGCTTATGGTTTCGCCTCCCAACATACTCACCTCGCGGGTGATGTCAACAATAATAATTCATGCCACCCATATTCAACTGGACATATGTGCCTAGATCTTTCCTCACCACATGATGCTTGCCAAAGGAAAAAAAATAAAAGGAATAGAAAGAAAAACGTTGACTCTTTCATAAAAGTAAAATATAGGCCCTTCGCAGAGGGATGCAGAGGTTGCCATGTGCTTATTTGTTTGTATTCTCAATCCCTTAGTGTAAAAGAACATCATGTTACATTGCTCCTTGTGATAGCGACCTTTATTATGCAGTTTGTCGCTTTTATTCTTCACCATCACAAGTTTGTGCAACGCTCAATTTTCTCTTACACTAAATGATCTCACACTTTTAGAAGCAATTTTTATTGCCTTTTTGCACCAATGACAACTTACTTGAGGGATCTTGCTCAATCCCTAGGTAGGTATGGTGGACACTTGAAAATAGATTTGGGTTTAAGGGTTTTTGGATGCACAAGTAGTATCTCTACTTAGTACAGAATTTTTGACTAGCAAAGATAGGGGGAAAGCACCACATGTTAAAGGATCTATGACAATATGACTTCTATGTGAATATGAACAAACATGAATCATTAAGTTGTCTTCCTTGTCCAACATCAACAATTTTGGCATATAATATTTTGATGAGGGCTCACAATCACAAAAGATTTCTAGGATAGTACATTTATATGTAAATCTTCTCTTCCCTTATTAATTCTTTAATGAGTTGCATCATTGACTAATGATATGTTTGTCAATCTATAATAAAATTTTCTACTTATACTTTTCCTTATGTGGTGCCATCACCTACCATAGGATTAGTATATAATCTTTTCATTATTTATTTCCTTTCTTTTATTTGTTTCCTTTCTTATTTCTTTTCTTTTAATTGCAACATGAAAGTAAAGAAAGCAAAGTTCATACTAAACTTTATTATATAACTTGCACACGATTACAAGAATAGATCACTAAGAAAACTCTCAAAGAAGAAAGGATCGAACTAAACTTTTATTCATCTAAAGCAAAAGGATCGAACTAAAATAAGTAAAAGCAAAAATATAGTGGGATGATACGATACCGGGGCACCTCCCCCAAGCTTGGCGGAAGCCAAGGGGAGTGCTCATACCCGATACTCAATTCTCCTTTGGTGGTGAAGATGATGGTGGTAGTGGGGACAATTGTGCCTTTACCTTTTTCATATTGTAGTTGAGGAGAGCAATTTCCTCCTTTAAATCATCGACTTCCATCTCCAGCTTCAAGATCTTGTCACATAGATCTCCTTTACTTTTCTGCTGAAAACAAGAAGGAACAGATCGGTTATTAGAATAGTTAGCTCTCTTAGGGAGACTGGATTTCTTGAACATTATGTGCATATCCCCAGGTTGAGGTAGAGGAACATCCTCCTCCTCCGAGCTTGAATCATCGATCCTCATCAAGTGAGCATCCTCCTCATCATCCGTGGTTCGGCCATAAGGGGATAGGTCCCCATAGGCCTTTGAGTCATTAATGAGGTGCGAGACATAGCTCTCACCGTCGAAGTCTTGGGACGACATATTTTCAAACTGCGCAGGAAACAGCAAGAAAAGAGAACAGAGTATTTCTCCGTGATACGGTGATCAACAGGTTCGGGAAGTATATATAGATTTTTTTACCTTCAGGGACAAGTACATGGTAGAAAAATGGAGTATGTAAGGTGTCCCAGGTGGGCACGCCAGGCAAGCCTGGCGCGTGCCCTGGTGTATTTTGCCCACCAGGGGACGCTTTCTGGAAGTTTCTTTATTCCCAAAATTCTAAAATATTCCAAAACTGATAAAAAATATTTTTGCGGATTTTTCGGAGTCTGTTTACTTACTGTATCACGTACCTCCTTATTTTCACGATTCTGGAGTGTTCCGGAAGGACTCTTTTATGTGCTCTTCTGGTGTCATAGCTTGGATAATATTACTTTCAACATTAATAGGCATACCTGAGATGTAATGCTTTATTTGTTGCACATTGGCAACCTTCGGGTTAGTAGCTTCGGAATTATTTATTTTGATGGATCTAGACCGGTTAACCTCCGCGATGACATATGGGCCTTCCCATTTTGAGAGGAGCTTTCCCGCAAAGAATCTGAAACGGGAGTTGCACAAAAGAACATATTCTCTGACTTTAAACTCATGCTTTTGAATTCTTTTGTCATGCCACCTTTTTACTTTATCTTTAAATAATTCTGCATTTTCATAAGCTTGGGTTCTCCATTCATCTAATGAGATAATATCAAATAACCTCTTTTCACCAGCAAGTTTGAAATCATAATTGAGTTCTTTGATTGCCCAATATGCTTTATGTTCTAACTCAAGAGGCAAATGCCAAGCTTTTCCATAAACCATTTTATAAGGAGACATACCCATAGGATCTTTATATGTTGTTCTATAACCCAAAGTGCATCATCTAATTTCCTAGACCAATTCTTCATGGACCTATTGACAGTCTTTTGTAAAATAAATTTTATTTCTCTATTGCTAAGTTCAACTTAACCACTAGACTGAGGATGATAAGGTGATGCAATTCTATGGTTAACATCATACTTAGCAAGCATTTTACGAAAAGCACCATGAATAAAGTGTGAAGCACCATCAATCATTAAATATCTAGGGACTCCAAACCTTGGGAAAATAAATTCCTTAAGCATTTTAATAGAGGTGTTGTGATCAGCACTACTAGTTGGAATAGCTTCTACCCATTTAGTAACATAATCAACAACAACCAAAATATGTGTATACCCATTAGAGGAAGGAAAGGGTCCCACGTAATCAAATCCCCAAACATCAAATGGTTCAACAACAAGTGACTAATTCATAGGCATTTCTTGACGCTTACCGATATTACCTATTATTTTACATTCATCACAAGATAAGATGAACTTACGTGCATCCTTGAAGAGAGTAGGCCAATAAAATTGTGACGCCCCCGATTCAATCGTACACTAATCATATACGCAAACGTGTACGATCAAGATCAGGGACTCACGGGAAGATATCACAACACAACTCTACAAATAAAATAAGTCATACAAGCATCATATTACATGCCAGGGGCCTCGAAGGCTCGAATACAAGAGCTCGATCATAGACGAGTCAGCGGAAGCAACAATATCTGAGTACAGACATAAGTTAAACAAGTTTGCCTTAGGAAGGCTAGCACAAACTGGGATACAGATCGAAAGAGGCGCAGGCCTCCTGCCTGGGATCCTCCTAAACTACTCCTGGTCATCGTCAGCGGGCTGCACGTAGTAGTAGGCACCTCCTGAGTAGTAGTAGTCGTCGTCGACGGTGGCGTCTGGCACCTGGGCTCCAACGTCTGGTCGCAGCAATCGGGTATAGAAAGGGGGAAAAGAGGGAGCAAAGCAACCTTGAGTACTCATCCAAAGTACTCGCAAGCAAGGAGCTACACTACATATGTATGCATTGGTATCAAATGGAATAAGGGTATCATATGTGGACTGAACTACAGAATGCCGGAATAAGAGGGGGATAGCTAGTCCTATCGAAGACTACGCTTCTGGTAACCTCCAACTTGCAGCAGGAGAAGAGAGTAGATGGTAAGTTCACCAAGTAGCATCGTGTAGCAATATCCTAACCGATGATCCTCCCCTCGTCGCCCTGTGAGAGAGTGATCACTGGTTGTATCTGGCACTTGGAAGGGTCTGTTTTATTAAGTATCCGGTTCTAGTTGTCATAAGGTCAAGGTACAACTCCAAGTCGTCCTGTTACCGAAGATCATGGCTATTCGAATAGATTAACTTCCATGCAGGGGTGCACCACATAACCCAACACGCTCGATCCCATTTGGCCGGACACACTTTCCTGGGTCATGCCCGGCCTCGGAAGATCAACATGTCGCAGCCCTACCTAGGCACAACAGAGAGGTCAGCACGCCGGTCTAAATCCTATGGCGCAGGGGTCTGGGCCCATCGCCCATTGCACACATGCACGTTGCGTACGCGGCCAAAAGCGGAACTAGCCCCCTTAATACAAGAGCAGGCTTACGGTCCAATCCGGCGCGCGCCGCTCAGTCGCTGATGTCACGAAGGCTTCGGCTGATACCACGACGTCGAGTGCCCATAACTGTCCCCGAGTAGATGGTTAGTGCGTATAGGCCAGTGGCCAGACTCAGATCAAATACCAAGATCTCGTTAAACGGGTTATCTTGAAATAACCGCGAACGCCGACCAGGGCCAGACCAACCTCTCTCCTAGGTGGTCTCAACCTGCCCTATCGCTTCACCACAAAGATCCACACAGAGGGCTATCGGGAAAGTATGTCCTTCCAGCCCCAAATTCGTGAATCAACCGCGGGTACTCCTCGAGCCAACCCGACTTTAGTCATCACATGTATCATGTATAAAGTATATAGTATATACCCGTGATCACCTCCCGAGTGATCACGGCCCGATAGAATAGCATGGCAGGCGGACAAGAATGTAGGGCCACTAGTGATAAACAAGCATCCTGTACTAAGCATTAGGATTGCAGGTAAGGTATCAACAGATGTAGCAACAATGACAGGCTATGCATCAGAATAGGATTAACGGAAAGCTGTAACATGCTACACTACTCTAATGCAAGCAGTAGAGAGAAGAATAGGCGATATCTGGTGATCAAAGGGGGGGCGCGGCCTGGTTGCTCTGGCAAGAGAGAGGGGTCATCAACATCGTAGTCGTACTGGGTAGCAGCGGCGTCGGTCTCGGTGTCTAGCAACAGAAGAGGGGGAAGAAACAATAAATATAATGCAAACAAATGCATGATGATGCATCACATGACAAAGCGTGATGCTAGGTGTGCCCTAACACGGTACGAGGTGGTACCGGTGAAGGGGGAAAACATCCGGGAAAGTATTCCCGTGTTTCCATTTTCGGACAGATGAACCGGAGGGGAAAGTTGCGTGTTCGCTATGCTAGGGATGCGTGGCGGACGAACGGGCTGCGTATCCGAATTCGTCTCATCGTTCTGAGCAACTTTCATGTAGAAAGTATTTTTCATATGAGCTATAGTTTATTTTATATTAATTTTAAAAGATTTAAATAATTTTCTAAATTATATTTTAATTCGAAAATTAAATGTTAAATCGCTAAGTGCACACAGAAAGTGCACACATCATAGTGTATGCCAGGCTGACAGTGGGGACAGAGGCTGAGTCAGCAAGTCAACTGTTGACCAGTTGACTGGTCAACATGGGGCCCACCTGTCATTGACTGGGGCAATCCTAGTCAGCATTTGACTGGTCAATGGGACCAGTGGGACCCCATTGTAAGTAGCGGGGGCCTACTGTCATTCTCACATTAGGCTAATTAGAAGTTAATTAGCTAATTAAGTTACTTAGCTAATTAAGTTAATTAACTGGTTAATAAATTCATTGGTTTTATTTATTATTTTCTTTTCTTTATGTTCTTTTCCATGGGGGCCCTGTGGTCAGAGGCACAGGCCAAGGGCGGGGCGCGTGCTCACACATGAGCACCGTAGGAGCTGCGGGCGCAGCCGCAGCAGCGAATGCCGACGAGGGGAGGTGGTGGCGCAGCAGGGCGTGCCGGAACGTGGCCACGGCGGTCGAGCGAGGAGGACGGGCGGGGGACACAGCAAGGTGGGCACGCTAGCGAGCGCCGGTGGGGCGCAGCAGTAGCAGCCGCCCGTGCGTGGCGGTGGCTGCGCGACGACTCATCTGGGGCGCGCGGCGAACGCGGTGAGCGCGAACGCGGTGAGCGCGAACGCGGTGAGCGCGCACGCACGGGGAGCGAAGCAGGGCCGCAGTGCGGCTAACGATGCGTGATGGCGGAGGGCAGAAGGGGAAGAAGGAGGGAGGTGCGGTGCTTACGGCGGGGCCGTAGGGAAAAGGCAGCGGGCGGGGGTCGACCGGTGAGGAGGAGACCGGGGACGGGGCGGGGCCGGCGTGGTCGAAGCGGAGGGCGACGTGGTTCTGGGCAATGCGGACGGGGCCGCGTAGGGGATGGGCGCCGGCATCATGGGCGCGGGGCGCGGTTGTCGGAGGCGCGAGGCGCGGTCGGGTAGGAGGAAGAGGAAGCGGTTCCGGCAACGGGGTGCCGCAGTGGCGCCGATCCAGTGGGAGCGGGCGACGATGTGGGCGGGATCGGGCGATGGGGCCCCGATCCAGACGGGGTCGAGTGAGAGAAGGGGGGTGGGGATTGTGCGGGGCGACGGGGATGGGCGTCGTGGGTTCGTTCCCCCGATCCAGATCTGGATTGGGGAGGGGGAGAGAGCGACGTGGGGGGGTGAGTGTGAGCGAGTGGGATGGGGGACTAGGGTTTCGGGGGGTTGTGGAGGAAGTGGGTGGGCCGGCCTAGTCGGCCTGATTGGCCCAGAGGCCAGCTGGGCCGTGGCCTAGAGGGGGGGTTCTCCTTTTATTTTATTTTTCTTTTTTTATTTTATTTTACTTTTAGTTTCTTTAGTTTTGTAAAATATGACAATAGTTCCTAAATTAATGTCTCTGAATAACCCACGGCCTTAAAAAGTTTGGTGACTACATAAACTAGTTTAAAATTTGGTTATTAATTTAAAAGCATTCAAATAATTATTTCGCTACTGTTTTATTTAGTTAAATGCATTCAAACTTTTTATAAAGACTTGGTTTATCCACCAATATTACTTATGAATTATTTGGCATAAACCGAACATTTTTGTTTTAATGTTTGAAAACTTTTGTTGTATGCATATTTGGAAATTGAATTTTGAATCGGTTTTTGAACTAACGAGGGATTAGCAATAGTAACGAAGGTGACGTGGCATCATTAGCAGAGTTTTACTGTAGCCTAATTATCCGGGCATCATAAAAATCCAGATTGCAATACCTTGTGAGAAGTTCTATCTCCAGCATGATGCCCTCCATAAGCTTCAGAGTGACATTTTCGTAGGTTTGTCCCTGTTCATGCTCAGGTACACAACGTCTAATAATACCATCTACTCCTTGTTTGTAAAGATGTGGGTCATCCCAAAAGTAATGTCTTAAATCATAGAAGAATTTTTCTTTTGTTGGTACGTAAAGCTAGGTGGTAAATATTTAGCAACAATGTAATTAGCATAATCAGCATACCAAGGAGTACCATGAGAAACATTTATTGCAGCTAACTGCTCATCAGGAAAACTATCATCAATAGCTAGTGGGTCATCAAGCACATTTTCAAGCCTAGACAAATTATCAGCAACTGGGTTCTCAGCTCCTTTTCTATCAATGATATGTAAATCAAATTCTTGTAACAAGAGAACCCATCGAATAAGTCTAGGTTTAGCACCTTTCTTTTCCATAAGATATTTAATAGCAGCATGGTCTGTGTGAACAGTTACTTTGGAATCAACAATATAAGGTCTAAATTTATCACAAGCAAACACAACTGCTAAGAATTCTTTTTCACTAGTAGCATGGTTTCTTTGAGCACTGTCTAGAGTTTTACTAGCATAATGAATAACATTAAGTTTCTTATCAACTCTTTGTCCTAGAACAGCACCAACAACATAATCACTAGCATCACACATAATTTGAAAAGGCAAGTTCCAATCAGGTGGTTGAACAATAGGTGAAGAAATTAAGGCTTTCTTAAGTGTTTCAAAGGTTTCTAAACAATCATCATCAAAAACAAAAGGAATATCCTTCTACAAGAGATTAGGAAGAGGCTTAGAAATTTTCGAAAAATCTTTGATAAATCTCCTATAGAAACCAGCATGACCTAAGAAACTACGAATACTTTTATATCTTTAGGACATGGAATTTTCTCAATTGCATCAACCTTAGCTTGATCCACTTCAATACCTCTTTCAGAAATTTGATGACCGAAGACAATGCCTTCATTAACCATAAAGTGGCACTTCTCCCAATTCAAGACGAGATTTGTTTGTTCACATCTCTGCAAAACTCGATCAAGATTGCTTAAACAATCATCAAAAGACTTCCCATAAACAGAAAAGTCATCCATGAAAACCTCAACAATCTTTTCACAAAAGTCAGAGAATATAGCAGTCATACACCTTTGAAAGGTAGCAGGTGCATTACATAAACCAAAAGGCATATGTCTATAAGCATAATTTCCAAAGGGACAAGTAAAAGTGGTCTTTTCTTGATCAGGTTGAGAAACAGGTATTTGTGAAAAGCTAGAATATCCATCAAGGAAGGAAAAGTGTGTGTGCTTAGATAATCTTTCGAGCATTTGATCAATAAAAGGCAAAGGGTAATGATCTTTTCTAGTTGCTTTGTTTAATTTTCTAAAATCAATTACCATTCTATAGCCTATGACAATTCTTTGTGGAATAAGCTCATTCTTATCATTAGGAACAACAGTTATACCTCCTTTCTTAGGAACACGATGAACATGACTTACCCATCTACTATCAGCTATAGGATAGATTATACCTGCTTCCAGAAGTTTTAATATTTCCGTTCTTACCACTTCTTTCATCTCCGGATTTAACCGACGTTGGTGATCAACAACGGGTTTAGCATCAGGTTCCATATTAATTTTGTGCTGACATAGAGTGGGACAAATGCACTTTAAATCATCAGGAGTATATCCAATAGCATCTCGGTGCTTCCTTAGAACTTCCAATAATATTTCTTCTTCATGTTCTGAAAGGTTAGCACCAATAACAACAGGATATATCTTCTTTTCACCAAGATAAGCATATTTCAAAGTGTCTGGAAATTGTTTTAATTCAAACACAGGATCACCTTTAGGTGGAGGAGGACCTCCAAGAGTTTCAATAGGCAAATTGTTTTTAATCAGAGGACGTTGTTCAAAGAAAATTTTATCTATTTCATTTCTTTCATGCATATGTAAACCATTTTCATGGTCTAGCAAATATTGTTCTAAAGGATCAGTAGGTGGTACAGCAATAGAAGCAAGACCAATTAATTCATCCTTACTAGGAAATTCTCTTTCATGAAGATTTCTACTAAACTTGGAAAAATTGAACTCATGAGACTCATTACCAAAGCTAACACCAATAGTTTGTTTCTTACAGTCTATCTTAGCATTAACTATATTCAAGAAAGGTCTACCAAAGATAATGGGACAAAAGTCATCTTGTGGGGAACCAAGAACAGGAAATTAGTAGGGTATTTTATTTTCACACACAAGACTTCAATGTCTCTAACAATCCCAAATGGTGATATGGTGTCTCTATTAGCCAGTTTAATAGTAACATCTATCTCTTCTAACTCTACAGGTGCTATGTCTTTCATAATTTCTTGATATAAGGTGTAAGGAATAGCACTCACACTAGCACCCATGTCACATAAACCATGATAATAGTGATCTCCTATTTTAACTGAGATGGCAGGCATGCCAACAACGGGTCTATGTTTATCTTTCTTATCAGGTTTTGCAATTCTAGCAGCTTCTTCATAGAAGTAAATAACATGCCCATCCAAATCCTCTTCCAAGAGATCTTTAACCATAGCAATACTAGGTTCGACTTTAATTTGTCATCAGGTTTAGGTGTTCTAATGTAGCTTTTGTTAACCATAGTTGAGACTTTAGCATGTTCCTTTATCCTAACAGGGAAATGTGGTTTCTCAATATAAGCAGAAGGAACAACTGGATCAACATTATAAAGTATAGTTTCTTCTTTAACTGGTACTGGTTCTTTAATTTCTTATTTAGTAGGTGGGTGATATTTAAACCACTTCTATTTAGGGAGTTCAACATGATTAGTAAATGATTCACAAAAGGAGGCTACTATCAAAGAGTCAAGTCCATATTTAGTGCTAAACTTTTGAAAAGCATCGGTATCCATAAAAGATTTAACACAATCATACTCAAGTTTAATACCTGACTCTTTACCTTTGTCGAGTTCCCAATCTTCAAAGTTGCGTTTAATTCTTTCCAAAAGATCTCACCGGAATTCAATAGTCTTATTCATAAAGGAACCAGCACAAGAAGTATCAAGCATGGTTTGATCATTACGAGAAAGCAGAGCATAAAAATTCTGGATAATAATTTCCCTTGAGAGCTCATGATTGGGGCATAAATGTAACATTGACTTAATCCTCCCCCAAGCTAGAGCGATACTTTCTCCTTCATGAGGCCAAAAATTATATATATATATATATATATATATATATAATTCCGATCACGATGAACTAGATGCGTAGGTTAAAAAAATTGGTGGAACTCCAATTTCAAACGATTCCAGTTCCATGGTCCAATATCATCGCATAGCCTATACCGTGCCAGTACTTTTCCCTTCAAAGATAAAGGGAAGACCTTCTTCATAACTTTATCTCCGGGTAAACCTAAAAGCTTAAACAATCCACAAATTTGTTCCACATATATCAAGTGCATATCAGGATGTTCGGTCCATCTCCTGCATAAGGATTAGCTAGCAGTTGTTCTATCATACCCGAAGGAATTTCATATTCAATATTTTTAGTAGGTGCAGTAGGTTGAGGGTAGCTAATTGTGGTTCCGGACGAGGTGAAGATACCCCAAACAAACCCCTCAAAGGATTGTTTTCCATAGTAACAAGTAACAATAAATTTCAGCACACTATATAAATGTTGCCTTACCAAATTCCACTTACCAAAGGCGCTTCACTCCCTGGCAATGGCGCCAGAAAATAGCCTTGATGACCCACAAGTATAGGGGATCAATTGTAGCTCTTTTCGATAAATAAGAGTGTTGAACCCAACGAGGAGCAGAAGGAAATGACAAGTAGTTTCCGATAAGGTAATGTCTGCAAGTGCTGAAATTGTAAGTAGCAGAGTAGTTTGATAGCAAGACAATTTGTAACGAGCAAGTAACGATAATAGTAACAAAAGTGCAACAAGTTATCCCAATCCTTTCGAGGCAAAGGACAGGCCAAAATGGTCTCTTATGAGAAGCAAAGCGTTCTTGAGGGTACACGGGAATTTCATCTAGTCACTTTCAACATGTTGGTTCGATTCGTGTTCGCTACTTTGATAATTTGATACGTGGGTGGACTGTTACTTAGGTGTTGTTCTTACTTGAACAAACCTCCTACTTATGATTAACCCTCCCGCAAGCATCCGCAACTACGAGAAAAGTATTAAGAATAAATTCTAACCATAGCATTAAACTTTTGGATCCAATCGGCCCCTTACGGAATAGCGCATAAACTAGGGTTTAAGCTTCTGTCACCCTCACAACCCATCATCTTATTGCTACTCCACAATGCATTCCCGTAGGCCCGAATATGGTGAAGTGTCATGTAGTCGACGTTCACATGACACCACTAAGAGAATCACAACATACATACTATCAAAATATCGAACACATATCAAATGCACATGATTACTTGCAACATGATTTCTCCTGTGACCTCAAGAACAAAGGTAACTACTCACAAACGATAAACATGCTCATGATCAGAGGGGTATTAAATAGCATCTTGGATCTGAACATATAATATTCCACCAAATAAACCATATAGTAATCAACTACAAGATGTAATCAACACTACTAGTCACCCACAAGTACCAATCTATAGTTCCGGTAACAAGATTGAACACAAGAGAAGAACTAGGGTTTGAGAGGAGATGGTGTTGTTGAATATGTTTATGGATATTTCCCTCCCCAAGATGGGAGAGTTGTTGGTGATGATGATGATGATGATTTCCCCCTCCGGGAGGGAAGTTCCCCCGGCGGAATCGCTCCACCGGAGGGCAAAAGTGCTCCTGCCCAAGTTCTGGCTCGAGGCTGCGGCGCTTCGTCCCGAAAGTCCTCCTCTTAATTTTTTTTCTAGGTCAAAATGCCTTATATACCAAAAGATGGGCACCGGAGGTGGGCCGAGGAGGCCACAACCCCCTAGGGCACACTAGGGGGCCCTGGCACGCCCAGGTGCATTGTGCCCACCTGGTGGCCCCCTCTGGTAGTTATTTGCTCCAATAATTCTTATATATTCCAAAAAATTCCCCATGAAGTTTCGGCTCATTTGGAGTTGTGCAGAATAGGTAGCCTGACGTAGCTTTTTCAGGTCTAGATTTCCAGCTGCCAGAATTCTCCCTCTTGGTGTGTACCTTGCATATTATGAGAGAAAAGGCATTATAGTTACTCCAAAAAGCATTAGCATGAATAAAAACATCATAAATAACAGTAAGAAAACATGATGCAAAATGGACGTATCATAGAGTTCATAGTAAAATAACACCATATGACACAGATCAATCAACCCTAATGCCACCTAGATACTCCAATCTCACCACAAGTATCTATGGGTCAATTATACGATACGCATCAAACAACTTCAATTCATAATATTCAATCCAACACAAAGAGCCTCAAAGAGTGCCCCAAGATTCCTATCGGAGAAATAAGGACGAAAATGTGCATCAACCCCTATGCATAGATTATCCCAATGTCACCAAGGGAATCCACGAGTTGAGTGCCAAAACATACATCAAGTGAATCAATAGAACACCCCATTGTCACCATGGGTATCCCACGCAAGACATACATCAATTGTTCTCAAATCTATAATAGTATTCAATCTGATAATAGTAAAACCTCAAAGGTAAAACTTAATTCATCACAAGAATATAGAGGGGTAGAAACACCATATGATCCAACTATAGTAACAAAGCTCGCGGTACATCAAGATCGTAACAAATCAAGAACACGAGAGAGAGAGAGAGAGAGAGAGATCAAACACATAGCTACTGGTACATACCCTCAGCCCCAAGGGTGTACTACTCCCTCCTCATCATGGAGACCGCCGGGATGATGAAGATGGCCACCAGTGATGATTTTCCCCTCTGGCAAGGTGCCGGAACGTGCTCCCGATTGGTTTTTCGTGGCTACAGAGGCTTGCGGCGGCGGAACTCCCGATCTAGATTTATTTTGGGGGCTTTCTACATTTATAGGAATTTTTGGTGTCGGGAACAAGTCAGGGGGGTCCATGAGGCGATGACAAGACAGGGGGCGCACCCTAGGGGGCGCCCTCCACCCTTGTGGATACCTCATGGTTCTTCTGGCCCAACTCTTTTGCTTCGAGGGCTTCTTCTCATCCATAAAAAAGTCACCATAAATTTTAAGCTCATTTGGCTCCGTTTGATATTCCTTTTCTGTGAAACTCAAAAACAAGGAAAAACTGAAACTGGCACTGGGCTCTAAGTTAATAGGTTAGTCCCAAAAATAATATAAAATAGCATATAAATGCATATAAAACATCCAAGATGAATAATATAATAGCATGGGACAATCAAAAATTATAGATACGTTGCAGACGTATCAAGCATCCCCAGGCTTAATTCCTACTCTTCCTCGAGTAGGTAAATGATAAAAACAGAATTTTTGATGTGGAATGCTACCTAACATATTTATCCATGTAATCTTCTTTATTGTGGCAAGAATATTCAGATCCATAAGATTCAAAACATAAGTTTAATATTGCCATAAAAACAATAATACCTCAAGCAAACTAAAAAGGCAATTATGTCTTCTCATAATAACATGGCCAAAGAAACTTATCCCTACAAAATCATATAGTTTGGCATGCTCCATGTTCATCACACAAAGTATTTAAATCATGCACAACCCCGATGACAAGCCAAGCAATTGTTTCATACTTTTGATGTTCTCAAACCTTTTCAACTTTCACGAAATACATGAGTGTGAGCCATGGACATAGCACTATAGGTGGAATAGAACATGGTGGTTGTGGAGAAGACAAAAAGAAGAGATGGTCTCACAACAACTAGGTGTGTCAACGGGCTATGGAGATGCCCATCAATAGATATCAATGTGAGTGAGTAGGGATTGCCATGCAACGGATGCACTAGAGCTATAAGTGTATGAAAGCTCAAAAAGAAACTAAGTGGGTGTGCATCCAACTTGCTTGCTCATGAAGACCTAGGGCATTTGAGAAAGCCCGTCATTGGAATATACAAGACAAGTTCTATAATGAAAAATTCCCACTAGTATATGAAAGTGACAAAATAGGAGACTCTCCATCATGAAGATCATGGTGCTACTTTGAAGCACAAGTATGGTAAAAGGATAGTAACATTGTCCCTTCTCTCTTTTTCTCTCATTTTTTTGTTTTTTTATTGGCTTCTTTGGCCTCTTTTTTTTATTTCCTCACATGGGACAATGTTCTAATAATGATGATCATCACACTTTTATCTACTTACAACTTGATACTTAGAACAAAATATGACTCTATATGAATGCCTCCGGCGGTGTACCGGGATGTGCAATGACTCAAGAGTGACATGTATGAAAATTATGAATGGTGGCTTTGCCACAAATACTATGTCCACTAAATGACCATGCAAAGCAATATGACAATGATGAAGCATGTCATAATAAATGGGACGATGGAAGTTGCATGACAATATATCTCGGAATGGCTATGGAAATGCCTTAATAGGTAGGTATATATGGTGGTTGTTTTGAGGAAGGTATAAGGTGGGTTTAAGGTACAGGCGAAACTTGCGCGGTACTAGAGAGGCTAGCAATGGTGGAAGGGTGAGAGTGCGTATAATCCATGGACTCAACATTAGTCATAAAGAACTCACATACTTATTGCAAAACTCTATTAGTCATCGCAACAAAGTACTATGCACATGATCCTAGGGGGATAGATTGGTAGGAAAATACCATCGCTCGTCCTCGACCGCCACTCATAAGGAAGACAATCAAAAAATATCTCATGCTCCAACTTCGTTACATAACGGTTCACCATACGTGCATGCTACGGGACTCACAAGCCTTAACACAAGTATTTCTCAAATTCACAGTTACTCACTAGCATGACTCTAATATCACCATCTTCATATCTCAAAACAATCATAAGGAATCAAACTTCTCATAGTATTCTATGCACTTAATATGAAAGTTTTTATTATATCCCTCTTGGATGCCCATCATATTAGGACTAAATTCATAACCTAAGCAAATTACCATGTTGTTTAAGACACTCAAAATAATATAAGTGAAGCATGAGAGTTCATCAATTTCTTCAAAATAAAACCATCATCGTGCTCTAAAAAGATATAAGCAAAGCACTAGAGCAAACGACAAACTACTCCAAAAGATATAAGTGAAAATCAATGAGTAGTCGAATAATTATGTAACTATGTGAAGACTCTCTAACATTTAAGAATTTCATATATTCGAATATTATTGAAACAGCAAGCAAATCCTAATAAAACAAAATGACACTCCAAGCAAAACACATATCATGTGGTGAATAAAAATATAGCTCCAAGTAAGGTTACCGATGAACGAAGACGAAAGAGGAGATGCCATCCAGGGCATCCCCAAGCTTAGATGCTTGGTTGTCCTTGAATATTACCTTGGAGTGCCCTGGGCATCCCCAAGCTTAGGCTCTTGCCACTCCTTATTCCATAGTCCATCGAAACTTCACCCAAAACTTGAAAACTTCACAACACAAAACTCAACAGAAAACTCGCAAGCTCCTTTAGTATAATAAAGCAAATCACCACTTATGTACTGTTGTGAACTCATTCTAAATTCATATTGGTGTTATATCTACTGCATTCCAACTTCTCTGTGGTTCATACCCTCCGATACTACTCATAGATTCATCAAAATAAGCAAACAACACATGAAAAATAGAATATGTCAAAAACAGAACAGTCTGTAGTAATATAGAAACTTTGCATACTTCTGTCACTCCAAAAACCCTGAAAAATTAGAACAATCTACGCAATTTGTATATCAGTCCTTCGCAAAAAGAATCTGTATTTTATCACGCTCCTGTAGAAAATGAAAATTATTTTACTGGGCGCAAAAGTTTTTGTTTTTCAGCAAGATCAAATCAATTATCACCATAGACCATCCCAAAGGTCTTACTTGGCACTTTATTGAAACAAAAGCTATAAAACATGATTACTACAGTAGCATAATCATGTGAACACACTAAAATAGTAGGTATAAGTATTGATTTGTCTCCCAACAAGCGCTTTTCTTTAATGCCTTTTAGCTAGGCATGATGATTCCAATGATGCTCACATAAAAGATAAGAATTGAAACATAAAGGGATCATTATAAAGCATATGACTAGCACATTTAAGTCTAACTCACTTCCTATGCATAGGGATTTTGTGAGCAAACAATTTATGGGAACAAGAATCAACTAGCATAGGAAGGCAAAACAAGCATGACTTCAAAACTTTCAACACATAGAGAGGAAACTTGATATTATTGCAATACCTACAAGCATATGTTCCTCTCTCATAATAATTTTCAGTAGCATCATGAATGAATTCAACAATATAACTATCACATAAAGCACTCTCTTCATGATGCATAAGCATAGAGTTTTTGTTACTCTCCACATAAGCAAATTTCTTCTCATGAATGGTAGTGGGAGCAAACTCAACAAAAATAACTATCATGTGAGGCATAATCCAATTGAAAATTAAAATCAAGATGACAAGTTTCATGGTTATCATTGTACATGTCATCACAATAATCATCATAGATAGTAACTTTGTTCTCATAATCAATTGGAACCTCTTCCAAAATAGTGGATTCATCACAATATAAAGTCACGACCTCTCCAACACTTTCATAATTATCACAATAAGATTCAACACCCTCCAAAATAGTGGGTTCATTACTTCATAAAGTTGACACTCTTCCAAACCCACTTTCATCGGTATAATCATCATAAATAGGAGGCCTGCTTTCATCATAATAAATTTGCTCAATATAACTTGGGGGACAAAACATATCATCTTCATCAAACATAGCATCCCCAAGCTTGTAGCTTTGCATATCATTAGCATCATGGATATTAAGAATTCATACTAACAACATTGCAATCATGCTCATCATTCAACGATTTTATTCCAAACATTTTATGAACTTCTTCTTCTAACACTTGAGCACAATTTTCCTTTCCATCATTTTCATTAAAAATGTGAAGAATATGAGCTCAACCTCAATTCCATTTTTTAGTTTTGTTTTATAGACTAAACTAGTGATAAAACAAGAAACTAAAAGATTCGATTGCAAGATCTAAAGATATACCTTCAAGCACTAACCTCCCCAGCAAATGGTGCAAGAAAAGAGCTTGATGTCTACTACGCAACCTTCTTCTTGTAGACTCGTGTTGGGCCTCCAATCATAGAGTTTTGTAGGGCAGTAGAAAATTTCCCTCAATTGGATGACCTAAGGTTTATCGATCCGTGGGAGGCGTAGGATGAATATGGTCTCTCTCAAACAACCCTACAACCAAATAACAAAGAGTCTCTTCTGTCCCCAACACACCCAATACAATGGTAAATTGTATAGGTGCACTAGCTCGGCGAAGAGATGGTGATATAGGCGTAATACGGATAGTAGATATAGGTTTTTGTAATCTGAAAATATAAAAACAGCAAGGTAACTAGTAACAAAATTGAGCGAAAACGGTATTGCAATGCTAGGAAACAAGGCCTAGGGTTCATACTTTCACTAGTGCAAGTTCTCTCAACAATGATAACATAACTAGATCATATGGCAATCCCTCAACATGCGACAAAAGTCACTCCGAAGTTCCTATCACGGAGAACATAAGATGAAATTGCTTGTAGGGTACGAAACCACCTCAAAGTTATTCTCTCCAATCAATCCATTGAGTTATTCCTATAAGTGTCACAAATAGCCATAGAGTTCGTAGTGAAATAACACCATATGACACACATCAATCAACCCTAATGTCACCTAGATACTACAATGTCACCACAAGTACCCGTGGGTCAATTATACGATATGCATCAAAGAACTTCAGCTTCATAATATTCAATCCAACACAAAGAACCTCAAAGAGTGCCCCAAGATTCCTACCGGAGAAATAAGGACGAAAACATGCATCAACACCTATGCTTCTATTACCCCAATGTCACCTTAGGAATCCGCAAGTTGAGTGCCAAAACATACATCATGTGAATCAATAGAAGACTGTCAGCGTACAAAAGTAGGGGCTCTCCTTTTGCACCCCTTTACTTGTGCACGGGCAGTCAGAGCCATGCCCACGGCCACACTAAGCAGGGCAGAGGAGGGATGCCGGAGCACAAGACGACCAGAGCAACGCCAAGACCAGAGACACAAAGAGAGCAAGAGGGCGAGGTGGACTCCCCCGGCAAGACTCTTCCCAGGGTGGCTTCCGCAGCCTCGGCAAGATCCTTGCCGAGGCAACTTGCCTGACGCCAGCAAAGCGCACCACCCTTGACCCCAAGGGGTTCCCACGCCATATTGAAACCAAGGCTCGGGAGGCACCTCTGTGGTGGCATGCAGATCTTTGTAGAGATCATAGACACACAAGATCAGATGGAAACCATAAGACGATGATCCTTGGCGAGATCCCTGCCAAGGAGATCCACGAGACCCCCGGCAAGATCCTTGCCGGGGACGACCGCGATGCCGCAGCAAGACCCTTGCCAGGCCCTCGGCAAGACCCTTGCCGAGGACGCCTTCGGGGCCGCAGCCAGGCCCGTGTCCGACAAGACTCCGCCACCGCTCCCCATGCAACTGCCAGCTCGACCAGTCGGGCAGGCATCTGCGTGGCAGCGCACGGCCTCTACACCAACTCAGCAAGCACCTGCGTGGTGGCATGCAGATGTTTGTGAAGGCTCCACCATCGCGCCAGCCCAGCAGCCAGCCAACATGGCGTTACAACGCCTCGTTAGCTTGGACGCGTGTCGGAGCCAGTCGAGGTGACGACAGCTGGGACGAGCTTCTTTGTCGTCCCCAATAAAGCAAGAGGGACACGTCGGTAGCGCATTAAATGCATTTGTCCGATGATGCCAGGGGATAGACTCAGCCCCTGTACACCTTTCCACCTCCTATGTGCCACTGTGGCAACCCCTTTTGTCTATAAAAGGAGGCCCAAGGCGTACTGGAGGGGGATTCGGATCTTTTAGACTAGAGAGCCACTCCAGCTAGTTCAAGTACACAAGAACACCTAAATACACATCAAAGCAGGACTAGGGTTTTATGCGTCTCCGCGGCCCGAACCTGGGTAAATGATTTGTGTGTTGACCGCCAGACCTGCTATTTGCACAACCCACGCCCACCGACCGTAGAAGGGATCCCAGTGACCCCATAGGTGCTGTTTCCCACCATGACATCTCTGGCGCGCCAGGTAGGGGGTGCACAGTTGTGAGAATCTGGCCTAGCAGTTAGTTTAGCAGTTCTTCATCGCCATGGCTCCCAAGAATAAGACGATCACGGCGATCGGCTCGTCGAGGGCCGAACGGCCCGTACTAGTACGGGCGAGTGGTGGGGCGGCCGCGGACGGAAGCCGAGGCACGGCTCACGAACACCCGCTTCGCTCTGGCAGCCAAAGCCTGGCGAGCGACGTCGTTCGTGCGCGAGACAACGGGCCACACGCCACCAAATCCGAAGACGGAGCCAGGCCCCCCGTAGGCGGCGCGGGGCCCTCCAGGGGCGGCGTCGTGCCACCCACGGGCGGCACGGTGACTTCCGAGGTGCCTACGCCGGCGCCCCCAACGCGCTCTTCCCAGCTTGTGCGCGACGAGCAGCGTCACCACGCCGGCGACCCCAGGCACCGTCGTGGGAAGAGTCCTGCGCATCATTCGCGGGATATAGAAGGCCAGCACGTGCGTCGAAGTGCTGGCGAAAATGGCGTACAGCCGCCGGGCCATGATAGAGCTCCTTCTAATGTGGTTAGAAGTTGGAGCGCATCACGGTCCATGCAGCTTTCGCCACCACCCATGCCAGCGGAAGCTTTGGCACACGCGCAGTTGCTCCTCGACTTTCCTCCTGCTGCGGAGAAACTCGATGAGTGTAGAGCCGCCATCCGAAGCCTCGTCGGTGTTGCAAACAAAGATGAGCCACGACCGGCGGGGCCCTCTGGCCGGCGCTCTGTCGAGCCACCGCATGCCAGTGGTGGAAGGATCAGGGGCGCTGCGGCCACGGTGCACTCTCCTCCTCCTCGCCAGCCACCGCGGGTGTCGATCCGTCGTGACGGCGCTTGTGATAACATATCCGTAGCGTCGTCTGACCCACAGACCCACCGCGATCAGCGCCAAGTCCTTCAGGAGCGAGCCCGTGAAGACGCTCGAACCACCATCGAACGCCGGCGCGATGCACTACCAGTCAGATAGGTGGGCGGGGCCCACTATGGACCACCCAGCACCGAGGGGCTCTGACGACCTACCCTACGAGGTGGGTTTCCCAGCCTTTACCCGTGAGTTGCGGCAGTTCCAATGGCCCTCCAACCGCACGTTCAAGCCGGACGTTGGCGAGAAGTACAACGGCAAGACCCACCCGTCAGAGTTCCTCTGCATCTACACCATCGCGATGCAAGCTGCTAGAGCCCGCGACGACAAGGTGCTTGCCAATTACTTCCCGCTAGCACTCAAACCCAATGTCATGTCATGGTTGATGCACTTGCCGGCGGATTCCATTTCTTCTTGGTTGGACTTGTGCCATGAGTTCGTTGGCGCCTTTACCGGAGGCCACCAAGCTCATGGCCAGGCAAGAGATTTGCATATCATCCCCCGGAAGGAAGGTGAAACCCTGTGCAAGTACATACAGAGGTTCAGCCGGGTGTAATACAACATCCCAGATGTTCATCCCGCCACCGTGATCAGCGCATTCCATCAGAATGTGCGCAACTTCAAAGATGCATGAAGAGCTGGCGATGAACAAGGTCAAGGATGTGGCCGAACTTTATGTTCTGGCCGATAGGTGAGCTCGAGCGGAAGAGGGGAGGAAGTACGCCGGCAAGGATGCCGGCACGGAAACCGACTCCACAAACGAAGACGCGGCCACCCCGACAAAAAAGGGGCAGGCGCCGCAACAGGAAGCGCAAGGGCAAGACTGTGCTTGCCGTTGAGGGATTTGAGGGCGCTTGTGCGGCCAAGAAGGCCAAGGCCGACGACCCCGGCAAGGAAGTTGCCGGGTGCACTGCTTGCCAGGCCTTGGCAGCCGCCGACAAGCCAGGAGGCTGCGACAAGCAATGTTGCAAGATCCATCGCACCAAGGGCCACGACCTCTAGAACTACCGGCAAGTCGAGTTGCTTGCTGAGAAGTAAAAAGCCGAGTATGAGAGGCGGTACAAGGAGAAGGGCTAGGATGGTGCCGAGGGGTCTGGCAAGAAGCATGGCGGCCAAGGAGGCCGGCGCGGAAAGGATAATCAGCAAGAGAGGACCGCTCGGGGCCGCGACAAGAAGCAAGAAGATGATGATCATGACGAAGATGACGAGTCCGGCGAGCACAAGTTCCAGAAGGCTACGGAGGCCATGTGCGTCGACGGTGGTGCCTTGTTGCACACTTCTCACCGCCAACTCAAGCAGTGGGCGCGTGAGATTACAGCAACGGAACCATCCCTCGATGCTCAGAGGCCACTAAAATGGTCCAGCATGCCTATCATTTTCGACATCAAGGACCACCCTGACCGCACGACTGCGGTCGGGTGTTTGCCGTTGTTGGTCTCACCAACAATACGCAACCTCAAGGTTACGAAGATGCTAGTTGACGGCAGGGCCGGTCTGAGCCTGATCTCGCCCACTGTGATCAAAAGGCTACAGATTCCTGATGGAGACCTCGAAGAGACGGGCATGTTTCAAGGGGTCAACCTGGGGAGGAGCCAGCCAAAGGGTAAGGTCACGCTGCCCGTGACGTTTGGAGGTGAGTTAAACTACAGGATGGAGAGGATTGTTTTCAATGTAGCCGAGATCCCCTTCCCCTACAACGGGATTCTCGGCCGCCCGACACTAGCCAAGTTTATGGCGGCGGCGCACTACGCCTACAACACGCTGAAGATGCCGGGGCCGATGACCATCATCACCGTCCCCTCCGACAAGAAGGATGCACTGATCTGCGCCAACCAACTCTATCGGGAAGCAGTTGCAGCGACTGCCGCCAAGGCACTCGCTCCTGCCGTTGGAGCCCCAGCAGGGAAGAAGACCAACAAGACCTCCCGCACCCACTCCGACAAGCGCACCTCTTCATAGTGTTGTGCTCCCGTCGAGGACGTGCCAGAGAGCTCCACCGGCAAGAGCAAGAAATCCATAGCTGCGCCACCAGAGACCAAGAGGGTGTCCGTCGAGGAGGATGGCACGGGAGGGGCTTTCACCATAAGCTCCACCCTGGACAGCAAATAGGAAAGCGCGCTCGTCACCTTCCTGCGGGCAAATGTCGATGTGTTTGCATGGCAAGCATCCGACATCCCCGGCGTTCCCAGGGAGGTGATTGAGCACCATCTTGCTACCTGTCCTCATGCGCGACCCGTCAAGCAGAAGGTCAGGAAGCAAGCTTTGGAACGGCAGGAGTTCATTACGGAGGAGATCAGAAAGTTGGAAGCGGCAGGCTTGGGGAGAGGAGTACTCCATCCGACGTGGTTGTCCAATCCGGTAGTAGTGCGCAAGGCAAATGGGAAGTGGAGGCTGTGTATTGACTACACAGGTATCAATAAGGCTTGTCCCAAGGACCCTTTCCCATTGCCGCGCATTGACCAGATTGTTGACTCCACGGTCGGGTGTGATCTGCTATCATTCGCCTACTCGGGGTACCACCAAATCTTCATGGCGAGAGAGGACGAAGAGAAGACAGCGTTCATCACCCCATGTGGCACGTATTGCTTCTTACGGATGCCTTTTGCGTTGAAGACTGCTGGCTTGACGTTTGCAAGGGCGGTCCATATTGGTTTTGAGCCCTGGCTACATAGAAATATGGAAGCTTATATGGATGACATAGTGGTCAAAACCAAAGACAGGGCGACACTTGTACAAGATCTGGAGGAAACGTTTGTGCATCTACGCAAGATCAACCTCAAGTTGAACCCTGAGAAGTGTGTCTTCGGCGTTCCGTCCGGCAAACTTCTCGGGTTCTTCGTGTCACAGCGCGGGATCGAGACAAACCCAGACAAGATCAAGGCTATTGAGCAGATTAGGGCACCCAAGTGGATCAAGGACGTGCATCGGCTCACTGGGTGCGTTGCCTCCATGAGCAGATTCATCTCCAGGTCTGCTGAGCGTGCCCTTCCCTTCTTCAAAATCTTGAAAAGGTGGGCCCAATGGAATGGACCCCAGAGGCCGAAGCAGCACTGCAGGATTTGAAGAAATACCTCTCCTCTACACCGATACTCGTTGCGCCCAAACCCCAAGAACCGTTGCTGCTGTACCTAGCGGCAACGAACCAAGTGGTCAGCGCCGCACTAGTGGCACAGAGGGAGGTCGACGAAGAGGCAAGGCCCCCGGCAGGGTCCAACGCTGGCGGGGCAGGGCCTACGCAACCAGACGAAGTGCTGCCAAAGAAAAAAATGATGCAACACCCAGTTTACTTTGTCAGCTCCCTCCTGCAGGGGGCTAGGTCAAGGTACTCCGGTGTGCAAAAATTGCTCTTTAGCCTCCTTATGGCCTCGAGGAAGCTGCGTCATTACTTCCAGGCATACGAGATCACCGTCGTCACCCGCCTCCTATTGCAACGGATATTGCATAACCCAGATGCAACCGGGAGGATTGTGGAGTGGGCTGTGGAGCTGTCGAGCTTTGGCTTGAAGTTTGAAAGTACTTCGACAATCCAGAGCAGAGTCTTGGTAGAGTTCATTGCCGAGTGAACCTCGACGCCAGACGAAGAGATTCAGGAGACCACCCTCCCCGGCGAGGAGGCAAGTCGCAACTGGATTATGTACTTTGACGGGGCTTTCTCGCTGCATGGCGTCGGTGCTGGTGTGCTGCTCGTCGCACCCACCGGAGAGCACCTCAAGTATGTAATCCAGATGCACTTTCCCAGGGAGATGTCCACAAACAACACTGCTGAATACGAGGGGTTGCTTGCCGGTCTCAGGATCGCGGCAGACCTAAGGATCAAGAAGCTCATCGTCAGGGGTGATTTGCAGCTTGTTGTCAGGCAAGTCAACAAAGATTATCAAAGCCCGTTGATGGAGGCCTATGTGGATGAGGTGAGGAAGCTGGAGGAGCACTTTGACGGTATACAAGAAGAGCATGTTCCCTGAGTGGAGAATGACATCACCGACTACCTATCAAAGCGCGCTGCCTTCAAACTACCTTTGGAACCAGGTACTTTTGTGCTTCGGCTGACTCAACCATCCGTTGAACCGTCAATAGAGCAGAACAAGCGAAGGAAACCAGGCCCCGGCAAGTACTTTCCCGCCGAGCTCCCAAGAGCCGCCGGCAAGGATGTTACCATGGGCGCTGAGCCAGCCGTGGGGCAACCGACTCCGGTGGGGCGTCAAGTCCTGGCTATAAAGACAGCTGCTCCCATGGCCGAGGAAGTGCCTTTAGTCCTTGTCGTCGTTCGTCAGGCTCCGGCATGGGCACTACATACCGTCTGATTCCTCCAAACAGGGGAACTCCCTGAGGAGCAGGAGGAAGCAGAGAAAGTAGCCCGTCGGTCTGCCATGTATCAATTCGTCGATGATGTCCTATACATAAAAAGACCAAACGCTGTGAAATTGAAGTGCATTCCCCGGGAGGAAGGACTGGAGTTGTTGGTAGAGATACACGGAGGCATATGTGGCTCCCACATAGGGTCAAGGGCCCTTGCCGGAAAGGCATTCCGGCAATGTTTCTTCTGGCCCACCGCCCTCCAGGATGCGACGGCACTAGTAACGAAGTGTGAAGCGTGCCAGTTCCATTTGAAGAAGCTTCATCAACCACCTCAAGCTCTCCAAACAATCCCTCTCTCCTGGCCATTCTCGGTCTGGGGGTTCGACATACTGGGCCCCTTTCCCTGTGTTGTCGGGGGCTTTGAGTACGTGTACGTTGCAATCGACAAGTTGACAAAGTGGCCGGAGGTGGAGATAGTGAGAAAGGTGACAGCACAATTGGCCGTCAAATTCTTCAAGGGGCTAGTCTGCCATTTCGGTGTGCCAAACAGGATCATCACAGACAACGGCACATAGTTCACGAGCCACGCCTTCATGCAGTACATCCAGGACCTCGGCAGCAAGATCTGTTTTGCTTCTGTTGCACATCCACGAAGCAATGGCCAGGCTGAGAGGGCAAATGCTGAAGTGTTGCGAGACCTCCAGACAAGGACTTTTGACAGGCTACGCAGGTTCGGACGACGCTGGATTGATGAATTGCCGGCGGTTCTTTGGTCGATCAGAACGACGCCAAATCGAGCCACCGGTCAGACACCCTTCTCCCTTGTTTACGGGGCAGGAGCAGTTCTCCTCACGGAACTCACATACAGGTCACCTCGAGTGCTCGCTTATGATGAGCTTGGGCAAGAGCAGTTGCGTCAAGATGACGCGACGCTCCTTGAGGATGATCGTCTTCGGGTGGCTGTACGAGCAACGCGCTACCAGCAAGCATGCGCCGCTACCATAGAGGCAAGGTTCTTGCCCGAAGCTTTGAGGAAGGCGACCTTGTTCTTCAGCACGTTCCTGGCGTTCCAGTGAGCAACTCTTGGAACATCGAACATCTTTGCAAGTTCTACCCATAAGGCGCGGTTGCCAGGCCCCCCGGCAAACCACCTTTTGTACAAGCCTTGCTGGCAAGGCATATAACCCTTTGTATGAAGCCAGGCGCAGACCCTGAGCATAAATAAATGAAGCGCTGGCGCCCTAAGTTATAGCATGCATGCTAGGTTGAGTCTCTCCCTCGATTAGGGTTGATAGTGCTTAGTGGCGGCTAACCCCTAGCATAGAGGTCGAGTGTGCGTCACTCTGTTCCTTTCGGTCTTCTTTGGTTTGCAGGGTACATGGACATTTCTGCTGAGCTATTGGGAGGAAAAAGAACAGGACGGTGCTCCAGCCCCGGCAAGCCAAGGTTGCCGGGGGCTGCAGACACAAGGATCTAACCGTGGCAGCCCAAGGTTGCCGGGGGCTACAACGTCAGATAAGTTTTTCTCCGCCCACTCTGTGCGCCCATGTGAACCATGAATGTATAAGGCTTCACTCACTCTCGTACCATCTTGCCCCCTCCGTCCCGTGTCCGAAAACTCTATTTTGGACCGGAACTTGGTTGTAGTGTGGTGGGAAGAGGGCGATCGAAAGGCCTAATCCTACTCGGCCCCTACCTTTGCCAAGAGCGTGAGCGTAGTCGGGCCGTAGAACAGGAGGACGGCGAGGCCTATTGCCGGGAGACCATGTTTATCTTAAGATAACGAGGATGCGTTCCTCGGTGTGGCCCTCGCCCACGCGCAAACAAAACCCAGTAAACACCCTTCCTTTCATTCATACGTTGTGAACAAGAACAATTTATACGGAATGGGTACACGAGCAAGGGGATTACAAATTTTGAAATCTAACTAGTGCCCGTAGGCTTACAAACTAGAAAAGATAAGTGCCCCGTGATTCCTGTTCTTGCCCCTTTCCTCCCAGGTGCGGCAAGTGAAGGCAAAAAGGAAGGGACGGGGAATGCACCCATGGAGAGCTTGACGAGGAAGGCCCTCGGCAGAGCGCATGGTGGAGGGAGGGGCGACGCGGTCAGTCAGAGATGAGGTCGACATGCCCTCGCTCGACACTCTAGTCGTCGCTGTCGCTGTCCACCTCATCAATCCCGCTTGAAGAGGTGTCTTCATCGTCGGAGGAGCTCTCCACGCAGCACTTTAGGCGAGTCCCAGAGGCTCCAAAGACCTTGATAGAGAGCAGGCCGTTCTCCATTAATTTGAAATAGAGAACGAGCCCCGCCGTCAGGCTATGGATGCAAGCGAAGGTCTTCCATCCGCGGCGAAGATACATGACCTGAGGGGCGGGTAAGTCGACGTCGACCCGCATGCCTCCGTTCCCGCAGCCCCTCATGTGCAACTTCAGGGTCTGGGGAGGATCGAGCTCCATCTCCCGAGCGAATGGCGTGGAAGACGAAGGAGACGACGTGGTGGCCGACGCAGCCTGATGAAGAACTCACGAGGCTGGTCGCTGACGTGGCCCTCCATCAGAGGAGGCATCGCTGGCGGAGGCAAGGCCGGTGCGCCGCCCCGTCCCCCTCTTCCCCGAGTGTCGCGCTGGCCTCGGCCTCGCCCCCTCCCCCTTCCTGCCGTGGCCGGCTCCGCCGCCACGGGCTCTTGGGAAGCAGGGACGCACTGTCGAGCAGAGACCCTCGCCGCCACCGTCGAAGGACCGGCGCCCCCTCTCGCCATGGCAGATGAAAGAGCGGACCCGAAGTGGAAGGAGAAGGATGATGAAAGATTGTGGGGTTCCATCCCCCTCCCCCTTCTTATAAAGGGGCGGGGTCGGGACTCGGCCGCCCCACTCAGCCAATCCGACCATCAAGGGCGTAGAGAATCGAGGCCGGCCCACTGCCCCAACCAGCAGCGGCCCGTTTCCCCGCCTCACCATTCAAGGCCCGCACCCACCGCCTACCATATTCAGAGCACGAGGGACACATGGCGGGCGAGCAGAAATCGAGGGGACAGATGAGACGACCGTTCTCCACCCAGTGGTCGTGGGGCGTGGACACCTTGAAGACCACGACCCAAGCCCACTCAGTAAGTGAGTCGCGCCTTTGCGTTTTCCTCTTCTTACGAGGAAGGCACGAGCCGCCTCTTTACCACGATGTGACGCATGTGTGCGGAAACCGCCCCACGCACGACCCCCACGTCACGCACGACCCTCCATGTCGAGCGTTCAACGCGGATCGTGGGGAAGCGCAGCGGACGGGGAAATTACTGCGGTAAAAATCCGCCCCACCTGCCCGCGCACCATTCTGGGCCTAGCCCAACAACGCGTCGCGCTTATGTGTGGCCCAGGCCCGGGGGCTCCTATCGGTGTACAAAAGTAGGGGCTCTCCTTGTGCACCCCTTTACTTGTGCATGGGCAATCAGAGTCGCGCCCATGACCACACTAAGCAGGGCAGAGGAGGGATGCCGGAGCACAAGACGACCGGAGCAACGCCAAGACCAGAGACGCAAAGAGAGCAAGAGGCCAAGGTGGACTCCCCCGGCAAGACTCTTTCCGGGGTGGCTTCCGCAGCCTCGGCAAGATCCTTGCCGAGGCAACTTGCCTGACGCCAGCAAAGCGCACCACCCTTGAGCCCAAGGGGTTCCCACGCCATATTGGAACCAAGGCTCGGGAGGCACCTCTGTGGTGGCATGCAGATCTTTGTAGAGATCATAGACACACAAGATCAGATGGAAACCATAAGACGACGATCCTTGGCGAGATCCTTGCCAAGGAGATCCACGAGACCCCCGGCAAGATCCTTGCCGGGGACGACCATGGTGCCGCAGCAAGACCCTTGCCGGGCCCTCGGCAAGACCCTTTATGAGGATGCCTATGGGGCCGCAGCCAGGCCCGTGTCCGACAAGACTCCGCTGCCGCTCCCCAGGCAGCTGCCAGCTTGACCAGCCGGGCATCTGCATGGCAGCACGCGGCCTCTACACCAACTCAGCAAGCACCTGCCTGGTGGCATGCAGATCTTCGTGAAGGCTCCACCACCGTGCCAGCCCAGCAGCCAGCCAACGTGGCGTTACAATGCCTCGTCAGCTTGGACGCGCGTCGGAGCCAGGCAAGGCGACGACAGTTGGGACGAGCTTCTTTGCCGTCCCCAATAAAGCAAGAGGGGCACGTCGGTAGCGCATTAAATGCGTTTGTCCGACGATGCCAAGGGATAGACGCAGTCCCTGTACACCTTTCCACCTCCTGTGTGCCACTGTGGCAACCCCTTTTGTCTATAAAAGGAGGCCCGAGGCGTACTGGAGGGGGATTCAGATCTTTTGGACTACAGAGCCACTGCAGCTAGTTCAAGAACACAAGAACACCTGAATACACATCAAAGCAGGACTAGGGTTTTACGCGTCTCCGTGGCCCGAACCTGGGTAAACGATTTGTGTGCTGACCGCCAGACCTGCTCTTTGCACACCCCCGCCCCCGCCGACCGTAGAAGGGATCCCAGTTCCCCCATAGGTGTCGTTTCCCGCCATGACAAACACACCATTGTCACCACGGGTATCCCACGCAAGACATACATCAAGTGTTCTCAAATCCATAATATTATTCAACCCAATGGTAGTGAAACCTCAAAGGTAAAACTCAATTCATCACAAGAAGATAGAGGGGGAGAAACATCATATGATCCAACTATAGTAACAAACGGTACATCAAGATCGTGCCAAAACAAGAACACGAGAGATATGGAGAGAGAGAGAGAGAGAGATCAAACACATAGCTACTGGTACATACCCTCAGCCCCGAGGGTGAACTACTCCTTCCTCGTCATGGAGACTGCCGGGATGATGAAGATGGCCACTGGTGATGGTTTCCCCCTCTGGCAGGGTGCCGGAACGGGCTCCCAATTGGTTTTTCGTGGCTACAGAGGCTTGCAGCGGCGGAACTCCTGGACTAGGTTTATTTCTAGGGGTTTCTATATTTATAGGATTTTTTGGCGTCGGGAACAAGTCAAGGGGGTCCACGAGGCGACAACAAGATAGGGGGCGCGCCCTCCACCCTTGTGGATGCCTCGTGGCTCTTTTGGCCCAACTCTTTTGCTTCGGGGTCTTCTTTCGGTCCATAAAAAATCACCATAAATTTTCAGCTCATTTGGACTCCGTTTGATATTCCTTTTCTGTGAAACTCAAAAACAAGGAAGAAAATAGAAACTGGCACTAGGCTCTAAGTTAATAGGTTAGTCCCAAAAATAATATAAAATAGCATATAAATGCATATAAAACATCCAAGATGGATAATATAATAGCATGGAATAATCAAAAATTATAGATAAGTTGGAGACGTATCAATCTACAAGTTTTATGTATGATTTTATGACTAACCATGTGAATGAGCAATTCATGTTAACTCTCTAAATAGATAGAAGTGAAGCATGAGAGTTCTATTCTTTCTACAAAAGATTTGCCCATGCTCTAACAAATATAAGTGAAGCAAAAGATCATTCTACAAATGGCGGTTTTCTATGCATAGAGAAAGAGGCAATCCAAACTTCAAATGATATAAGTGAAGCACATGAAGCATTCTATAAAGCCATACTCAAAAGATATAAGTGAAGTGCATGAAGAATTCTATAAATCAAACAAGTACTATCTCATACCAGCATGGTGCATAAACTAAAATGTAAAAATAAACACAAAAGAAGCTCCAAGAATTTGCGCATATCATGTGGCAATAAAAATATAGCTCCAAGTAAAATTACCGATGGTCGTTAGAAGAAAGAGGGGATGCCTTTCGGGGCATCCCCAAGCTCAGTTTCTTGGGAGTCCTTGAATACCACTCCTTATTCCTTCATCCATCGTGATCTCACCCAAAACTTGAAATGTTCAGTCTCACAAAACTTAACAAAATCCTCGTGAGATCTATTAGTATAATAAAGCAAATCACCACTTTAAGTACTATTGAAACCCAATTCATATTTTATTTCTGCATTATACCTACTGTATTCTAACTTCTCCATGGCTTATACCAACGATAAAATCCATATCCATCAAAACACGCAAAACAATGCATCAAAAACAGAATCTGTCAAAAACAGGATAGTCTATACAATTTGAACATTGACCATACTTATGTAACTCCAAAAATTCTGAAACATTAGAATACCGTAAACAATTTACATAGCTGTACTGTGTAAAAAAATTAGAAACGTTTGACATTCCAGTAAAAAATGTAAATTCGTGCACTACAACCAAAGTTTCTGTTTTTACACCGCACATACCAAACAAGCAATCTAAACATCCTAAAGGAAAATCTTGTCACATTATTTTTATAATACAATGGATTTATACAAGGGGATAATTATTTTGTTGAAAAGTTTCTGTAATTCGAGATTTGCAAAGTTTCCATGGGCATGAAGAAAGTTCAAGGAGCTCCCCCACTTCAACGGTGCTCGTCTTTCTTACTTTCACATTTCTTTTTGAAAAAATTTAGGTTACCTATATATTTTTGTTTTTGAACTTTTTAAAATCACACAACAGAATAAATGACTCTCTAAAACTTCCAGGTTGTCTCGCTGTCAGCGCTTTCTTTAAAGCCATTAAGCTAGGCATAAAGTGCTCAAGTAATTGATCCACCCAGATCCCAAGGTATATCAAAGCCAATTTTAATTAACAAAGATTTGTAATTTAGTATTGAGAACGAACCAACATATATCATGCAACAACGAAGTCTAACTCTCTTTCTATGCATCGGTGCTACTTCTTGAGCTTGCGTTGGTTTTTCCCTTGAAGAGGAAAGGGTGATGCAGCACAGTAGAGGTAAGTATTTCCCTCAGTTAAGAACCAAGGTATGAATCCAGTAGGATAAGAATGCGCAAATCACCAATACCTGCACAAACAATCAAACACTTGCACCCAACGCGATAAAGGGGTTGTCAATCCCTTCACGGTCACTTGCAAAGGTGAGATCTGACAGAGAAAAATAAAACTAAACAAAGGATAACTAAATATGTTTAGATTTTTTGGTTTATATATATGAAAATAAAAAATTGCAAAATAGTAAATCGTAAACTAATATGATGAAAATAGACCCAGGGGCCATAGGTTTCACTAGAGGCTTCTCTCTTGAAGGCAAATAATACGGTGGGTGAACAAATTACTGACGAGTGATACGTCCATTTTGCATCATGTTTACCTACTATTACTTATAATGTTTTTATGCATAATAATGCTTTTTGGAGTAATTCTAATGCCTTTTATCTCATAATTTGCAAGGTACACACAAAGAGGGAGAATTCTGGCAGCTGGAAATCTGGACCTGAAAAAGCTATGTCAGGCCATCTATTCTGTACAACTCCAAATGAGTTGAAACTTCAGGAGGAATTTTTATGGAATAAATAAGAAATAATGTAGCAAATAACAACTGGAGGGGGGCCACCTGGTGAGCACAAGACACGAGGGCTCGCCTGGGCCCCCGGGCGTGCCCTAGTGGGTTGTGTAAGCCCAGCCCACCTTCGGTGCCCATCTTCTGGTATATAAGTCATTTTGACATAGAAAAATAAGGGGAGGACTTTCGGGATGAAGCGCCGCCATCTCGAGGCGGAACTTGGGCAGGAGCACTTTTGCCCTCCAGCGGAGCGATTCCACCAGGGGAACTTCCCTCCCGAAGGGAGAAATCATCGTCATCATCATCACCAACAACTCTCCCATCTTGGGGAGGGAAATCTCCATCAACATATTCAACAACACCATCTCCTCTCAAACCGTAATTCATCTCTTGTGTTCAATCTTTGTACCGGAACTATAGATTGGTACTTGTGAGTGACTAGTAGTGTTGATTACATCTTGTAGTTGATTACTATATGGTTTATTTGGTGGAAGATTATATGTTCATATCCAATATGATATTTAATACCCCTCTGAACTTGAGCATGGTTATCATTTGTGAGTAGTTACTTTTGTTCTTGAGGTCATGGGAGAAATCTTGTTGCAAGTAATCATGTGAATTTTTTATATGTTTGATATTTCGATGGTATGTATGTTGTGATTCCCTTAGTGGTGTCATGTGAACGTCGACCACATGACACTTCACCATATTTCGGCCTAAGGGAATGCATTTTGGATTAGTTATTAGATGATGGGTTGCGAGAGTGACAGAAGCTTAAACCCTAGTTTATGCGCTATTCCGTAAGGGGCCGATTGGATCCAAAAGTTTAATGCTATGGTTAGAATTTATTCTTAATACTTTTCTTGTGGTTGCGAATGCTTGCGAGGGGGTTAGTAATAAGTAGGAGGTTTGTTCAAGTAAGAACAACACCTAAGCACTGATCCACCCACATATCAAATTATCAAAGTAGCGAACACAAATCAAACCAACATGATGAAAGTGACTAGATGAAATTCCCGTGTACCCTCAAGAACACTTTGCAAATCATAAGAGACTGTTTGGCCTGTCCTTTGCCTCAAAAGGATTGGGCTACCTTGGTGCACTTTTTTTTACTATTATCATTACTTGCTTGTTACAAATTATCTTGCTATCAAAGTACTCGCTACTTACAATTTCAGTGCTTACAGACATTACCTTGCTGAAAACCACTTGCCATTTCCTTCCGCTCCTCGTTACGTTCGACACTCTTACTTATCGAAACGACTACAATTGATCCCTTATAATTGTGGGTCATCAAGGCTTTTTCTGGCACCGTTGCCAGAGAGTGAAGCGCTCTTGGTAAGGAAAAATGATTACTACGTGCTAAAATTTATTGTTACTTGTTACTATGAAAAACAATCCTTTGAGGGGTTTGTTCGGGGTAACTTCACCTCGACCATAACCACAATTAGTCACCCCTCAACCTACTGCACCTACTGAAAATATTGAATATGAAATTCCTTCAGGTATGATCAAACAACTTCTAGCTAATCCTTATGCAGGAGATGGAACCGAACATCTTGATATGCACTTGATATATGTGGAAGAAATTTGTGGATTGTTTAAGCTTGCAGGTTTACCTGGAGATGAAGTTAAGAAGAAGGTTTTCCCTTTATCTTTGAAGGGAAAGGCATTGGCATGGTATAGGCTATGCGATGATATTGGATCTTGGAATTGGAATCGATTGAAATTGGAGTTTCACCAAAAAAATTATCCTATGCATCTAGTTCATCGTGATCAGAATTATATATATATATATAATTTTTGGCCTCATGAAGGAGAAAGTATCGCTCTAGCTTGGGGGAGGCCTAAGTCAATGTTATATTCATGCCCCAACCATGAGCTCTCGAAGGAAAATATCATTCATGCTCGGCTTTCTCATGATGATCGATCCATGCTCGATACTTCTTGTACTGGTTCCTTTATGAAGAAGACTATTGAATTCCGATGGGATCTTTTGGAAAAGAATTAAACACAACTCTGAAGATTGGGAACTCGATGAAGGTAAAGAGTCAGGTATTAAGCTTAAGTATGATTGTGTTAAATCTTTTATGAATACCGATGCTTTTCAAAAGTTTAGCACCAAATATATGGACTGACTCTAAGATAGTAGCCTCCTTTTGTGAATCCTTTGCTACTCATGTTAATCTCCCTAAAGAGAAGTGGTTCAAATATCACCCACCTATTAAAGAAGAAATTAAAGAACCAGTAATAGCTAAAGATGAAACTATAATCTATAATGTTGATCCAGTTGTTCCTACTGCTTATATTGAAAAACCACCTTTCCCTATTAGGATAAAGGAGCATGCTAAAGTTTCAACTGTGGTCAATGAAAGTTATATTAGAACATCTAAACCAGCTAAACAAATCAATGTAGAACCTAGTGTTGCTATGGTTAAGGATCTCCTAGTTGAAAATATAGATGGGCATGTTATTTACTTCTGTGATTAAGCCGCTAGAATTGCCAAACCCGATGAAAATGATAAGCATAGACCTGTTGTTGTCATGCATGTTGTCTCAGTTAAAATAGGAGGTCACTGTTATCATGGTTAATGTGACATAGGTGCTAGCGAGAGTGCTATTCCTTTTACCTTATATCAAGAAATTATGAATGATATAGCACCCGCTGAAATAGAAGACATAGATGTTACTATTAAACTTGCTAATAGAGACACCATCACACCACTTGGGATTCTTAGGGATGTTGAAGTCTTGTGTGGGAAAATAAAATACCCTACTGATTTTCTTGTTCTTGGTTCCCCACAAGATGACTTTTGTCCCATTATCTTTGGTAGACCTTTCTTGAACGCCGTTAATGCTAAAATTGATTTTGAGAAACAAACTGTCGGTGTTAGCTTTGGTGATGAGTCTCATGAATTTAATTTTTCCAAGTTTAGTAGAGAATCTCATAAAAATTAATTACCTAGTAAGGATGAAATTATTGGTCTTGCTTCTATTGTTGTGCCTCCTACTGATCCTTTAGAACAAAATCTGCTAGACCATGAAAATGATTTACATATGCATGAAAGAAATGAAATAGATAAGATTTTCTTTGAACAATGTCCTCTTCTTAAACACAATTTGGCTATTAAAACTCTATGAGGCCCTCCTCCATATAAAGGTGATCCTGTGTTTGAATGAAACAATTGCCAGACACTTTGAAATATGATTATCTTGATGAGAATAAGATATATATTGTTATTATTAGTGCTAGCCTTTCAGAACATGAAGAAGAAAGATTATTGAAAGTTCTAAGGAAGCACCGAGCTGCTATTGGGTATATTCTTGATGATCTTAAGGGCATCAGTCCCACTCTATGTCAGCACAAGATTAATATGGAACCTGATGCTAAACCCGTTGTTGATCACCAACGTCGGTTAAATCCGAAGATGAAAGAAGTGGTAAGAATGGAAATATTAAAACTTCTGGAAGCAGGTATAATCTATCCTATAGCTGATAGTAGATGGGTAAATCATGTTCACTATGTCCCTAAGAAAGGAGGTATTACTATTGTTCCTAATGATAAGAATGAACTAATTCCACAAAGAATTGTTACAGGCTATAGAATGGTAATTGATTTTATAAAACTAAATAAAGCAACTAGAAAAGATCATTACCCTCTGCCTTTTATTGATCAAATGCTAGAAAGATTATCTAAGCACACACATTTTTGCTTCCTTGATGGATATTATGGTTTTTCACAAATACCTATTTCTCAAGCTGATCAAGAAAAGACCACTTTTACTTGCCCTTTTGGAACTTATGCTTATAGACATATGCATTTTGGTTTATGCAATGCACCGACTACCTTTCAAAGATGTATGACTGCTATATTCTCTAACTATTGTGAAAAGATTGTTGAGGTTTTCATGGATGACTTTTTTGTTTATGGGAAGTCTTTTGATGATTGTTTAAGCAATCTTGATCGAGTTTTGCAGAGATGCGAGCAAACAAATCTTGTCTTGAATTGGGAGAAGTGCCACTTTATGGTTAACGAAGGTATTGTTTTGGGCCATAAAATTTTTGAAAGACGTATTGAGCTGGAAAAAGCTAAGGTTGATGCAATTGAAAAAATGCCATGTCCTAAAGATATCAAAGGTATCCGTAGTTTCCTCGGTCATGCTGGTTTCTATAGGAGGTTTATTAAAGACTTCTCTAAAATTTCGTATGGAAAAGAAAGATGCTAAACGTAGACTCGTTAGGTGGGTTCTCATGCTACAATAATTTTATTTGCATATCATTGATAGAAAAGGAGCGGAGAACCCCGTAGCTGATAACTTGTCTAGGCTTGAAAATAATCTTGATGACCCACAACCTATTAACGATAGTTTCATTGATGACTAATTAGCTGCAATAAATGTTTCTCATAGTACACCTTGGTATGCTGACTATGCTAATTATATTGTTGCTAAATACATACCACCTAGCTTTATTTACCAACAAAAGAAAAAATTCTTCTATGATTTAAGACATTACTTTTGGGATGACCCACATCTTTATAAATAAGGAGTAGATGGTATTATTCGACGTTGTGTACCTGAGCATGAACCGGGACAAATCCTACGGAAATGTCACTTTGAAGCTTATGGAGGACATCATGCAGGAGATAGAACTGCTCACAAGGTATTGCAATCTCGGTTTTATTGGCCTACTCTCTTCAAGGATGCTCATAAGTTTGTCTCATCTTGTGAGGAATGTCAAAGAATAGGTAATATCGGTAAGCATCAAGAAATGCATATGAATTATTCACTTGTTGTTGAACCATTTGATGTTTGGGGATTTGATTACATGGGACCTTTTCCTTCCTCTAATGGGTATACTCATATTTTGGTTGATGTTGATTATGTTACTAAGTGGGTAGAAGCTATTCAAACTAGTAGTGTTCATCACAACACCTCTATTAAAATGCTTAAGGAAGTTATTTTCCCAAGGTTTGGAGTCCCTAGATATTTAATGACTGATGGTGGTTCACACTTTATTCATGGTGCTTTCCGTAAAATGCTTGCCATGTATGATGATAACCATAGAATTGCATCACCCTATCATCCTCAGTCTAGTGGTCAAGTTGAACTTAGCAATAGAGAAATAAAATTAATTTTACAAAAAAATGTCAATAGGTCCCGGAAGAATTGGTCTAAGAAATTAGATGATGCACTTTGGGCTTATAGAACAACCTATAAAAACCCTATGGGTATGTCTCCTTATAAAATGGTTTATGGAAAAGATTGTCATTTACCTCTCGAGTTAGAACATAAAGCTTATTGGGCAATTAAAGAACTCAACTACGATTTAAAACTTGCCAGTGAAAAGAGGTTATTTGATATTAGCTCTTTAGATGAATGGAGAACCCAAGCTTATGAAAATGCCAAATTATTCAAAGAAAAAGTTAAAAGATGGCATGATAAAAGAATCCATAAGCGTGAGTTCAAAGTTGGAGAACGTGTTCTTTTGTACAACTCTTGTTTCAGATTCTTTGCATGAAAACTCCTCTCCAAATGGGAAGGACCCTATGTTATTAAGGAGGTTTATTGATCTGGAGTTATCAAAATAAATAATGCCCATTAATGTTGTTAATGGGCAACAAATAAAACATTATATCTCAGGTACGCCATTAATGTTGAAAGCAATATTATCCAAACTATGACACCAGAAGAACACATAAAAAAACCTTCCGGAACACTCCAGAATTGTGAAAAAGAGGAGGTATGTGATACGATAAGTAAATGGACTCCGAAAAAACCGCAAAAATATTTTTGTAAGTTTTGGAATATTTAAAAAATTAGGAAAATAAGAAACTACTAGGAAGGTGACCCTGGTGGGCACAAGACACCAGGGCGCGCCTGGCAAGGTGGGTTGTGCCCACCTCGGGTACCTTCCGGACTCCATTTTTCCTATGTTTGTTTGTTTCTCAAGATACAAAAATCTTTATATACCCCTCGAACCTATTGACCACCGTATCGCGGAGAAATCTTCTGTTTTCTTTTCTTGCTATTTTCGGGCAGATCTGATGAGCCAGACATCATGTCCTCATCTTCCTGCAACAACGTGGAAGAGGATGCTTGGTTGATGAAGATCGAGCTGAAGAGAGAAGAGCCTGTAGAAGCTATCAATGGGTACAAGAGGAAGGAGGCTACCAGAGACCAAACCCTGGTGGTTGAGCAGGCCTGGCCTGCTGAGGAGGAAGAGGAAGATATACTTAAACCTTACTATGATCATCTCACCCCCTCCGAGATCGAAGCCTTTCGGGGCATCAAAATGGTTCGTGTGCAAAATAAATATCTCACCCGTGAAAATATTCTGTTGCAAGAGCACATCATCATCCTCCGGAGCGTCATCCATAGATTGGAGAATCTCTTGATCAAGAAGGACAAGATCACCACTTCATTATCACCACCTCCTTCTTCATCACCAAAAGAAAATTGAGTATCGGGTATGGGCACTCCCCTTGGCTTTCGCCAAGCTTGGGGGAGGTGCCCCGGTATCGTATCATCTCCACTATCTTTTGCCTTTACTTATCTTAGTTCGATCCATATTTATCTTTTGTTTTAGATGAATAAAAGTTTAGTTTGATCCATATTTATCTTTTGCTTTAGATGAATAAAAGTTTAGTTCGATCCTCTCTTTTCGAGAGTTTGCTTAGTGATCTATCTTTGTAATCGTGTGCGAGATATATATAATAAAGTTTAGTTTTTGTTTTGTTTTGTCTTCTTTACTTTCATGTTCAATAAAAAGAAAGGAAATACATGAAAAAGATCATATGCTAATCTTATGGTAAGTAATGACACCACATAAGGAAAAGTATAAGTACAAAATTTTATTGGACATTGACAAACATAGCATTGGTCAATGATGCAATTCATGAAAGAATTAATAAGGGATGAGAAGATTCACATGCAAATACACTATCCTAGAAATCTTTTGTGATTGTGAGCCCCCATCAAAATATTATATGCCAAAATTGTTGACGTTGGACAAGGAAGACAACTTAATGATTTATGTTTGTTCATATTCACATAGAAGTTATATTTTCATAGATCCTTAAACATGTGGTGCTTGCCCCCCATCTTTGCTAGCCAAAAATTCCGCACCAAGTAGAGATACTACTTGTGCATCCAAAAACCCTTAAACCCAAATCTTATTTTCAAGATTCCACCATACCTACCTAAGGATTGAGTAAGATCCTTCAAGTAAGTTTCCATCGGTGCAATAAGGCAATAAAAATTGCTTCTAAAAGTGTGAGATCATTTAGTGTAAGAGAAAATTGAGCAATGTACGAACTTGTGATGGTGAAGAATAAAAGCGACAGACTGCATAATAAAGGTCGCTATCACAAGGGGAAATATAACATGACATTCTTTTGCACTAAGGGATTGAGCATACAAACAAAAAGCGCATGACAACCTCTACTTCCCTCTGCGAAGGGCCTATCTTTTACTTTTATGTATTTACTTTTATGCAAGAGTCAAAGTTCTTCTTTCTATTCCTTTTTATTTTCTCTTTTGGCAATCATCATGTGGTGAGGAAAGATCTAGGCACATATATCCAGTTGGATATGGGTAGCATGAGTTATTATTTTTGACATCACCCTTGAGGTGAATATATTGGGAGGCGGAACTATAAGCCCCTATCTTTCTATGTGTCCGGTTGAAAAGTTTTGCTCATGTGTATGCGGTGAGTGTTAGTAATCATAGAAGACTACATGATGGTTGAGTATGTGGACTTTCCTAAAGGCTCCAATACGTGACCCTTCCTGAAAAGATGATGAATTGTAGTTGCAAAGTTGACCAAGAACATAGTTTGTTGGTTTCCAATAGAGTTTATGCTTTATACTTCGATGTTGTGATGAATTGCTACTTATTCATGAGAAGTCTATGATAAAAGTTTTATGTTAAAGTTTTTTGTTGTTATAATAATTCGCACGATGCTTCTACGTCCGTATTTTGTTTTTATCGACACCTCTCTCTCTAAGCATGTGGACATGTTTTTCGATTTCAGTTTTCGCTTGAGTACAAGTGAGGTCTAAGCTTGGGGGAGTTGATACGTCCATTTTGCATCATGTTTACCTACTATTATTTATAATGTTTTTATGCATAATAATGCTTTTTGGAGTAATTCTAATGCCTTTTCTCTCATAATTTGCAAGGTACACACAAAGAGGGAGAATTTCGGCAGCTGGAAATCTAGACCTGAAAAATCTACGTCAGGCTGCCTATTTTGCACAACTCCAAATGAGTTGAACCTTCACGAGGAATGTTTATGGAATAAATAAGAAATAATGGAGCAAATAACTACCGGAGGGGGCACCTGTTGAGCACAAGACACCAGAGCACACCTGGGCGCCCAGGCGCACCCTGGTCGGTTGTGCTCAGCCCAGCCCACCTCTGGTACCCATCTTCTGGTATATAAGTCATTTTGACCTAGAAAAAATAAGGGGAGGACTTTTGAGACGAAGTGTCGCCGTCTCGAGGCCGAACTTAGGAAGGAGCACTTTTGCCCTCCGGCGGAGCGACTCCGCCGGGGGAACTTCCCTCCCAGAGGGGGAAATCATCGTCATCATCATCACCAAAAACTCTCCCATCTTGGGGAGGGCAATATCCATCAACATCTTCAAACCCTAGTTCATCTCTTGTGTTTAATCTTTGTACCAGAACTGTAGATTGGTACTTGTGAGTGACTAGTAGTGTTGATTACATCTTGTAGTTGATTACTATATGGTTTATTTGGTGGAAGATTATATGTTTAGATCCAATATGCTATTTAATACCCCTATGATCTTGAGCATGATTATCATTTGTGAGTAGTTACTTTTGTTCTTGAGGTCGTGGGAGAAATCTTGTTGCAAGTAATCATGTGAATTTTATATGTTTTCGATATTTTGATGGTATGTATGTTGTGATTCCCTTAGTGGTGTCATGTGAACGTTGATTACATGACACTTCACCATATTTGGGACTACAAGAATGCATTATGGAGTAGTTATTAGATGATGGGTTGCGAGAGTGACAGAAGCTTAAACCCTACTTTATGCGCTATTCCATAAGGGGTTGATTGGATCCAAAAGTTTAATGCTATGGTTAGAATTTATTCTTAATACTTTTCTCGTAGTTGCGGATGCTTGCGAGGGGGTTAATCATAAGTAGGAGGTTTGTTCAAGTAAGAACAACACCTAAGCACCGATCCACCCACATATCAAATTATCAAAGTAGCGAACACAAATCAAACCAACATGATGAAAGTGACTAGATGAAATTCCCATGTACCCTGAAGAACACTTTGCTTATCACAAGAGAGCGTTTTGGCATGTCCTTTGCCTCAAAAGGATTGGGCTACCTTGCTGAACTTTTGTTAATATTATCATTACTTTCTCGTTACAAATTATCTTGCTATCAAACTACTCGCTACTTACAATTTTAGTGCTTACAAACATTACCTTGCTGAAAACCACTTGTCATTTCCTTCCGCTCCTCGTTGGGTTCGACACTCTTACTTATCGAAAGGACTATGATTGATCCCCTATACTTGTGGGTCATCATCGAGCAATTGATAGAAAAGCACAAAGTTATGACAATATCCAAGGCAATGATTATGTAATATAGGCATCGCGTCCGTGTCGAGTAGACCGACTCCTGCCTTGCAACTACTACTATTACTCCACACATCGACCGATTCCTGCCTGCATCTAGAGTATTAATTTCATAGAGAACAGAGTAATTCTTTAAGTAAGATGGAATGATTTAGAGGAATAAACTCAAGCAATATGATGTAAACCCATCTTTTTATCCTTGATGGCAACAATACAATACATGCCTCTCAACCCTTACTTTGTCACTGGGTGAGGACACCGCAAGATTGAACCCAAAGGTAAGCACTTCTCCCATTGCAAGAAAAACCAATCTAGTTGGCCAAACCAAACCGATAGTTCGAAGAGAAATACAAAGATATCAAATCATGCATAAAGAATTCAGAGAAGATTCAAATAATATTCATAGATAATTTGATCATAAATTCACAATTCATCGGATCTCGACAAACACACCACAAAAGAAGATTACATCGGATAGATCTCCAAGAACATGGAGGAGAACATGGTATTGAGAATCAAATAGAGATAACAATCCATCTAGCTACTAGCTATGGACCCGTAGGTCTGAGGTAAACTACTCACGCTTCATCGAAAGGGCAATGGAGTTGATGTAGATGCCCTCCATGATCGAATCCCCCTCCGGCAGGATGCCAGAAAAGGCCCCAAGATGGGATCTCGCGGGAACAGAAGGTTGCGGCGGTGGAAAAGTGTTTCCGTGGATGCTTCTAGAGGTTTGGGAATATATGTGAATATATAGGAGGAAGAACTAGGTTAGGAGGTCACCGAGGGGTCCCATAAGGTAGGGGCACCACCCCCTAGGGCGCACCCTCCACCCTTGTCGCCACCTGGTGGCTCTTCTGACTTGCACTCCAAGTCTCCTGGTGTCTTTTGGTCCAAGAAAAATCATCGCAAAAGTTTTATTCTGTTTGGACTCCGTTCGATATTCCTTTTCTGTGAAGCTAAAAAACAAGGAAAAAACAGGAAGTAGCACTGGGCTCTAGGTTAATAGGTTAGTCCCCAAAAATAATATAAAATAGCATATTAATGCATATAAAACATCCAAAACAGATAATATAATAGTATGGAACAATCAAAAATTATAGATACGTTGGAGAAGTATCAATCGGCGTGTCATAAAAGAACAATTACTACACACATAGTAAAGGCCGATACATAGCATAAATAGTTTCTTGCAATTTTGTCATGTTGGAAACATAGAGAGGTGGAGATGTAGTTCCTCTCTCATAATAATTGCAATTAGGAGCAGCAAGCACATGCATATTATATTCATCAAAATTATCATGTGTAATGGTAAAATGCAACCCATCAATATAATCCTTAATAAGCACAAACTTCTCCGATATAGTGTAGTTGGGAGAATTCAAAAGGCTAATAAGACTATCTTGCGTGGGTGCAATAGCAAAAATTTCATTCTTAACATAAGGAGCTATAGCAAGTTCATCTCTATAAGCATAATTCATATTGGCATCATGTGACCACAAGCTTGGCAAGCATTAATTTCATCAAAAAGGGATATTTCAAGTGAATCCAAGGGATCATAGCAATCATCATAGCATTCATCCTTCGGTAAGCACGAAGGGAAATTAAACAATGTATGAGTTGAAGAGTTACTCTCATTAGAAGGTGGGCACGGGTAGCTAATCCACTCTTCCTCCTTTTATTCTTCGCTCTCCTCGTCATCTTTTTCATCTAATGAGCACACATTGTCATCAATTTCTTCTTCCATAGTTTCCTGCAAAATAGTCTCTTCTTGGACAATGGAGACTTTCTCAATAAATTCATCAATATAGGCATTGTATTTATAATTATCATAGCAATATTTAAGTATAGCAAAAAAATTAGATATGTAAATAGTATCATCACAATCTTCATACTTTTCAAACAAAGATTCAATTTCATAAGCACCCTTAAAAGGGACAAATGCTTCTGTTCGTTCCACATCATAGTAATCATAAATACCATTAGCATAAGAAGCCAAGGTTTCATTATCATTAAATTCACATGAAAAGGAAAGGTGTGAATCCTTCATCCTAGAGCAACAAGTATAATCATATCTCAAGCATAGATCCCAAGCATACCAATGCAACATTTCAAGTTGATCCCATATGAGTTTCTGAAAGTGCTAGTGATCGACTAGAGGGGGGTGAATAGGTGATTTTTATGGAAGTCTTCAAAACATGGAAGTTTCGAAGACAAACGATAGAAACAAACCTATTACCATCCAGCAGAAGGTAGACTACACTAGGCATGCCATAGTCAAGTATTCTATGAAGTGAAAGCACAAAGACTAATAGTAGCTAGGCAGTATAGATCACGACAGAAGATAGTATGAAGCCAATCAAAACAAGCAGTCACACAGTGAAGACAAATAGATAATGCAAACAGGCAATGACTTCACAAGGACCAATCTACAAATAAAGAGATGGGAAGGATAGAATCAGTGGCTCGTTGAAGACAATGATTTGTTGGACCAGTTCCAGTTGCTGTGACAACTGTACGTCTGGTTAGGGAGGCTGAGATTCAACTCAGAAGACCGCGTCTTCACCTTATTCCCCTTGAGCTAAGGACACCCAGTCCTCGCCCTATCACTTTGGTAAGTCTTCAAGGTAGACTTCCAAACCTTCATAGACTTCGTTCACCGGCGATCCACAATGACTCTTGGATGCTCAGAACGCGACGCCTAACCGGCTGGAGGATTCACAGTCCTCAAGCGTAATAAGTCTTCAGATCACACAGACAAGAAGACTTAAGTGATGCCTAACACTCTTTGGCTCTGGGTGTTTAAGGCTTTGTCCTCGCAAGGATTTCTCTCTCAAAGGCTTTGAGGTGGGTTGCTCTCAAACGACAAAAGACGTGCACTAACTCTGAGCAGCCAACCAATTTATGGTGTAGGGGGTGGGCTATTTATAGCCACTAGGCAACCCGACCTGATTTGTCTGAAATGACCCTGGGTCACTAAGGAACTGACACATGTTCCAACGGTCAAATTTCAAACACACGCGACAACTTTACTTGAGCTACAAGCAAAGCTGACTTATCTAGCTCTGGATAAGATTTGCTCTCATTGTCTTCGCTCGAAGACATAGGATTTTGGTTAAGCATCACTTCAGTCATTCTAACTGGTTCACTTGGACCCCACTTAACAGTACGGTGGTTCCTATGACTCAACAAAGAAGAAAAAGAACGACGAAACAACTAAGTCTTCGCGCTCCATAGTCTTCACGCGATGTCTTCTCTTGTCATAGTCTTCAATGTGAATGTCTTCACATACCACCTTTGACTTCAATGTCTTCATACATTTTTAGGGGTCATCTCCGGTAGGAAAACCGAATCAATGAGGGACTTCTACCTGTGTTATCCTGCAATTCTCACAAACACATTAGTCCCTCAACCAGGTTAGTCGTCAATGCTCCAAAACCAACTAGGGGTGGCACTAGATGCACTTACAATCTCCCCCTTTTTGGTGATTGATGACAAACTGGTTGAAGTTTTCAACGGGGATAGAAATATGTGAAATTGTAAAGGATTTAAGTATTGTCTTCGTAAGTAGCAGAAAGGCTCCCCCTGAAGATGTGCATATAAGTATTTTTCTTTTGAATGCAAATGCACATGGCATGTTGTACTTGCGGAGCTCCTCTTCTACTTATGAAGACAGTTCATCATGCATGAAATGATATAATGAAGATAATGATATGCATAATGAAAAATGGACGTCTGCAAAATGACTTCGTGCGGAATTTATCATCGCACATGCAGAATTTATCATCGCATCACATAGTGTCGAAAAAGGTAGCAGACGACCATCAAGTTTAAGTGTTACAACTCAAAATGAACCAAATGTTTCAAAAGCGAGAGTTGTAAACACTTGGCAAAAGTAGCAAAAAGTAAAGCAACCACCCATGTAAAGCAACCACCCATATGGACCCGCTTGAAGACTATCAACTCATATGCTTCTCCCCCTTTTGTCAGTAATGACCAAAAAGGTTTGAAGACATAGAGCTTCTACTCGTTCCCATGAGGTGCAGGCGAAGCAGCAAGGTCGTCGTTGAGGTCTGGTGGTGCAGAAGAACTTGGTGCCGTGTCGAGACGCGCTGAAGGTGCAGGTGGTGAAGTGGCATCATCTTGATCATTGATAACTCTGGCATTCACCGTGGCAGCTGAGGAAGAATAGTCAGAGTCTTCAAGGAAGGGAGTCCGACGCAAGTGAGCATTCCATGGATGAGTGGATTTAAACTTGAATTTTCTGTGAAGCCATCATCTTGAAGATCTTCTTCAGCAGTGAGCAAGGTCAAACTCTTCCAAGACCTCCGACAGGTTTCATGCGTAACAAAGGCATTCTTGGTGGCAAGATTACGAATGCGATTGACGTCCACCAAGAGGCTTTGCATCTGACGCTTAAGCTAGTCATGATGCTTATCCTATTTCTGATGTAGCGCGACGAGAAGCTCTCGGTCATTGAGAACACGAGATCGTTTCTGAGGCCTTTTGGCAATGGTGCTCCCAGTGGCGTCAGTTTGGGCGCGAGGAGCACGTGTGTTACCAGCCAAGGGATAAACACGAGAGACTTCCTGAACTCTTCAATGGGCTGGGTGAAGCTTTGACGATCAAAATTGTGAAGATAAATTGGATCCTTAGCAGGCTCTGGGTAAATAGCTTCAACAGACAGATCAACCTCTGGCGAGAATATAAGATGATTGCGCGCAGACGGCTGATAGTTGAAGGCAGAGTGAAGCTTGATAAGACGCATTACGCATGGAGCATAGAACTTCAGACCAAAAATGTCGGAGCCAGATGCAGCCAACTGCCTGATGAAAAAGTCTTGAGCATTGAAGCTTATGCCATTGAAGATATAGAAAACCAAAGTCTTCGTTGCTCCTTCAAGCTTCGCTGCAGATGAATGTCCTTTGACAGGCCATAGAGTTTTTCTGATGATATGGTAAATGGTGCGGGGCAGATACTCGAGGTCTTCAACAAAGAATTCCATTGGGTATTCAGCGTCGCATGGCAGAGGCTTCATCATGCTTAGCATTTGGCTCATGTTGGGTTCTGGCTTCTGAAAAATGCTCTCCAAAGCATTCTGGTGTTGTTGACAACCTGGTTCATAGTATTCACCAGGAGTGGGCATGGCTGTGAGCTCAATGATGTCTTGAGCTTTAGCTTCATGATGAACATCTCCTGTCATCCACTCAAGGATCTGAGTCTTCGGATCCCTGTTGTATCCACGAATGTGGAGGGTAGCATAGAATTGAAGCAGAAGTTCTTCATTCCAGTGTTCCTTGTCAGTCGCAAAATTAAGCAGACCCGCATCACGGAAGCAGTCAAGGGCTTCTTCAAGGCATGGCAGTCCAGCAATGGCTTCACAATCAAGATGCATGTGAGGGAAGATGCGTCCCTGATTGTACAAGATGCATGAATAATAGCTTCGCTGCTAATAACTCCAGAATCGGTCTGAAGAGATTCTTGGCCTTGTGTAGGGGTTCTTGGCACTGTTGAAGAATGTGTTGTGTGCTTTGAATCCATTCATATTAAAGGATCCTGGTGAAGTTGAAGTACCTAGAAACCGTGGTAGCCTTGGCTTTGGCTTCTGGACCTGAGGCCTGTGCTCCACATGATAGGCAAACTGAGGTCCGGGAGCAGGCAGAGGAACCAGGATTGGCCAGCAGACAGTAACAAGCTGTCCATGATCATATGCTTGCTCGATGGTGTGTGGCCTTGGAGGAGGTACAGGAGCAGGGGCATTGGCTTCAGGCAGCGGATTTGCTTCAGGTGCTGCATTGGCTTCAGGTGCATTCACTTCTGGCACCACATTAGCTTCAGCCATGCCAACATCATTGGCTTCAGTGTTGATGTTGGTGGCCGCCTCAGTATTAGTAACCTCCACTTCAGGAGCTGGAGGGTCAGACACGTTCTCCTCGAGAACAACTTCAGGGTTGGACGGGGGTGTAGCAACTCTTTCTTCATCACGTGGTTCTTCTTCTTCATTGGCTGATGCAGCCGGAATATCTTCAGCCGCTTTGGCTTCAGATTCAAGGATGTTCACAGTAGGAGAGGCTTCAGGAAGGACTTCACGTGAGACGGATTGTCGCTCTTCTCCTTCGGGAACACTTGACAATGTGACATGTGGCCTAGGTCCTTTGCGAAGCCTGCGAAATCCTGGCGACGCTTGTGGAGATGGAGTTGGTTGGGCCTCAAAGTCTTCACTGTGAATCACCGGAGTGGTGACCTGTGGTGGGGGAGTGACTGGTGTTTCTTCAACTGAGGGGATTCTTGAGGGTGATCAGCCCATGAGTCATCCTGAGCAATTGGCGTCAATGGACGACCAACGCTGATGAGTTCGATGTTCGTGAGAACAGGCGATGATACCAAATTGTGCTCGATCTGAGGAAGGACTTCATCATCTTCAACATTGTCGTGAGGACCAATGTCTTCAGCTATGGTGGGGTCAACAGCTAGATTCTCTTCAGATTTAGGAGCCTCTGTGGAAGCAGGCTCATGAACTACCAGACGATGTTCACGATGTTCAGACGCAGGACGAGCAACAGAAATTGGCTCGACAAGAAGGGGCTCTGTGGAAGCATCCCGGTCTCTCTTCTTTGTTTTCCTTTTCTTGGTTGGGGGAGCATCATCAGTGGTGGCTTTGGTCTTGCGCTTTCTGGCTTCGGCTTCAGCTGCTCTAGTTTTCTTGAATTCTGAAGCCACTTTGGGGACCTTAGGCTTCGAGCCTGTCATAATGGCTGGGAAGACAATGCGAAGTTCTTCCTGCCTTGATGCTTCTGGTTCAGCCACAACTGGCTTCTTCTTCTTCTTGGCAGCCATTCTGGGGTTGATGCATGGTCGCCCCAAAGCCTTGCGCTTTTCAGCTTCATTGTAGCCTTGAACACATTTGCCAGCAAGATTCATCATGCGCTCACGAGAACCTTTTGCTTCTTCTCGTTTCTTGTGGAATGCCTCCTTGAGCTCATGCATCATGACCTTGAAGTTTTGAATGTCTTCAACATTGAGCTTGGCCATGTGCTTCTTGAACTGAGCCTTTTCATAATTGATCTTATGCTTCAGCTCAACAATTTTCTGAGCAAGTGCCAGCTCAGGAGCAATGGCTCCATGGAAGGAGACACTGAGGCCAATTGGAAGCTAAAGATCATCAAAACTGACATCTGGGCTGTCAAACCACTCATCAATAAACTTGTCTAAGATTTCCACATCAAAGAGGGGAAGATCATTGAAGATTTCCGCCTCTTGCTTGCTCTTTATCAACTGCTCAAGAGCGTCATCGCCAAGATCGTCATCGCTGGATAGATCAATGGCGTCATTCTCGTTTCGCAAAACAGCAGCAGGGGTCAGTGCTTGACCAGTGGGTTGCATGGGCTTTTTCAACTTGGAAGACTTGGAGATGCGTGAGAGATCTTCAGACTGCACACTGGCTTTAGGCGGTGCAGTGGCCAGAGGCTTCGCCTGTGAGACCTTTGGTGCAGAGGGGGCTTTGAAGCCTTTGGTTTCTGTTGCTTTGCAGGCTTCGGAGGTGCAGGCGCTTCATCAGAATCAGAGTCATCAGCAGAGTGGTCCACGGCTTCCCCTTGAACCTGAATGTGAGTGATGAGACCTTCTAAGTTGTAGAAGGGCCCAATAAGATTGGGTTCAGCTTTGCGTGTGCCATCAGCTCATGGTGCAGAGGGGCCTGGGTTGAAGTCTAATCCAAAAGACTTCTTGTTTTCCTTGGCTGAGTTCTTTGCAGCCTGATAGTTGCGCTTGAACAGATTATCTTCACGACACCATAACAGAGAGGATGGGTCGGCATTAGCAGGCTGAGGTCCACGAATCATGCAGGGGTAGAAGCCTTGAGCAATAGCTTCGGACTTCAACTTGGGCTGAAGACCTTTGTATATTATATCTCCCCAGGGACCCTTTAAGGCATTCTTCTCAGTATACTCCTTGGTAACGAATCTGTACTTGAACCATTCCTCTGCCCAATGTCTTCGAATCCATTGGATTCGGTTCTTGCGTTCTCCATAGGTTTCTTCTGGATCTGACTTGTATAACTCATAGAGATCCAGTGGCAGGTCCTTAGCAGTGTTTCCACGGCGTTGTCTGCCGCCCTTCCTGACTGATTTTTGAGTTGTCATGACGTTTAGACTGAAAGGCTTCAACACTGGCGAAGTCTTTCGTCTACTGGTCAGACAAGAACTGGCTTCAGGAGAATTTATGTGACGCTGTAAGAACTCTGCAAATGAATGCAGACTATGAGAACCAAGGGATTCTCCCATAGACATGTACCTGTGACAGCATTAGAGATGCGAGGGAAGGGGAAGAGGTCATATGCATTCTCAGAAGATTTTGAAGATAAATCAGTTTAGAAGACATTGACCTCATAGTGCGAAGACATTCACTCATATGTAGAGAGTTGGTTCCAGATTTGTACGAATCCACGAATAAGTACAAGTGAGGAATCTAACTACTTTGTGAAGCATAAGTGAACATACTAGGCATGCTATGAGATGCAGAATGAGATAGATCCAACTTGTAGGAACAAAAACCACTTTTGGTTGAAAAGGATGAATCTATCGGATCAAAAATACTGTAAAAAGAGGTTTTATTTACCACACGAGGAACTGCTAGACAGAGTGGGAGAGGAGGCCGAGCAGTTCGATCTTCTGTGCCCTAACTTGGCGACGGAGGACACCTACGGCGACTGCGGATAAGACGATGTCCGCGGCCGGCGTGAGGACGGCGTCGGTGAGGTTGCGGCAGCTAAGCGCTTCGTCGCCGGCGTCGTCGAGGGCTAGCGGTGGCGCTAGGGTTTGTGCAAGAGTGGAAGAAGAGATAATGACTGTGGTGAGGCGTGTATTTATAGGGACAGGGACGACACAGTGTTATTACACAGGTGCCCCTGGCGGTTCACATCTGAAGGACACGTGGCGATCATGCAACACATTGGAGGTTGTTCCACGTTCCCATGCACGCCTGGATTGTCGGGTGGTCGTTCCCACTTCTCCAAGGTTCAGGTAAAAAGGATTGAGCATTGAAAACAGATTAATGTTTGTCTCTGTGTCTTTTGCTGACAAGGACGCAGAGAAGACGTTTTGATAGTTTCAATAGAATGCATATGATTTGGATCGATAGACTTAAGACGGGAGCATAGAAAGGTCAGGGTCCGATCACATTCACTTAGTTCAAAAGATTCAACTAGAAGACATAGCTATAAGTGAATGCTGTAGAGGACAGGAACCAAATCAGTACATTGAAGATAAACATGAAGCCATGTTAATAATGAAGACAAACAAAATGCGAAGACTTTGCAAATGCAACGCCGACAGAAAGTATTCCAACCAAAAGTTTGGTGGTGGCATTACCCACCGTATAGGAAATATTAGACCCAGACACGGCGCACAATTATCGTGGCGCTCCAAAGTCAAATTCCGCGTTAATGTATTCACACTTAGAGTGTAAGTCTTCATTTGTTGAAGATATACGTTGCTTCGTGTGTTTGCACATCTAAGTCATCAACATGCTAGTGTTAGGATGTGTGCATGATCACTGGACATTTGAGGATTCCAAGATATTTAGCTCACACCGCAACTTGCAAAACCTTTTCTCATCCAAGGGCTTTGTGAAGATATCTGCCAGTTGCTCTTCGGTGCTGACGTGAATGATATCAATATCTTCCTGCATGACATGATCTCTGAGAAAGTGATGACGGATCTGAATGTGCTTTGTCTTCGAGTGCTGAACTGGGTTGTTGGCGATCTTGATGGCGCTTTCATTGTCGCAGTAGAATGGCACTTGCTTCAGATGAATGCCATAGTCTTTGAGTGTTTGCTTCATCCATAGAAGCTGAGCGCAGCAAGATCCAGCAGCAATGTATTCAGATTCAATAGTGGAGAGAGATACACGGTTCTGCTTCTTTGAAGACCAACACACAAGTGATCGTCCCAGAAAGTGACATGTGCCTGATGTAGACTTGCGATCCACCTTGTCACCAGCATAATCAGCATTCGAGAATCCAACTAGATCAAACTCTGAGCCCTTTGGATACCATAATCCTAGTGTTGGGGTGTGAGCCAAATATCGAAGAATTCGCTTCACAGCTAAGTGATGCGATTCCTTTGGTACCGCTTGGAATCGGGCACACATGCAAACACTAAGCATGATATCTGGCCTAGATGCACATAAGTAAAGCAAGGAACCAATCATGGAGCGGTATACCTTTGATCGAACTCTTTACCATTGGCGTCAGAATCTAGATGACTCTTGGTAGGCATTGGCGTCGTGTAACCTTTGCAGTCTTGCATTCCAAACTTCTTCAGGAAATCCTTGAGGTATTTCTCTTGAGATATGAAGATGCCATTACGTTGCTGTCGTATTTGAAGACCAAGGAAGAACTTCAGCTCACCCATCATGGACATCTGATATTGCTCTTGCATCATGTATCCAAACTCATCACTGTATTTCTAATTAGTGCAGCCGAAGATAATGTCATCCACATATATTTGGCACACAAACAGTTCACCATCATATGTCTTCGTGAAGAGCGTGGGATCTAGGGAACCAGGTTTGAAGCCTTTTCTCTTCAGGAAGTCCTTGAGTGTGTCATACCAAGCACGAGGGGCTTGTTTGAGGCCATACAGTGCCTTGTTGAGCTTGTAAACCATGTCAGGATGTTTTGGATCTTCAAACCCAGGCGGTTGTGCAACATACACTTCTTCAATCTTGCCATTGAGAAAAGCACTCTTCACATCCATTTGATACAAAAGGATGTTATGATGATTTGCATAGGCTAGCAGTATGAGTATGGCTTCAAGCCTAGCCACAGGAGAGAATGTTTCATCGAAGTCAATTCCTTCAACTTGAGTGTATCCTTGAGCAACGAGACGAGCCTTGTTTCTGACAACTTGACCATGCTCATCTTGCTTGTTGCGATATATCCATTTAGTGCCTATGATATTGTGCTTATGAGGATCAGGACGCTTGACCAGTTCCCATACATTATTCAGCTCAAACTATTGAAGCTCTTCTTGCATAGCTTGAATCCATTCAGGTTCCATGAAGGCTTCATCAACTTTCTTGGGTTCAGATATTGAGATGAATGCAAAGTGTCCACAGAAATTTGCTAGTTGTGTTGCCCTTCAACGAGTGAGTGGACCAGGTGCATTGATGCTATCAATTATTTTCTCAATCTGTACTTCATTTGCAACACGAGGATGAACAGGACGAAGATTTTGCTCTTGCTAATCATTGTCATCGTTAGAAGGATTGTCTTCAGGCTGAGTATTGTCTTCAGGTTGATCAGGTGCAGAGATGATGAGTTCCTCTTCGGACTGTGCTTTAGACGGTATGATTTCTCCAGTTCCCATAAGCTTGATGAATTCACTCGATGGAACTTCATCTAGCACATTTGGCAGGTGCTCTCTTTGCGAGCCGTTAGTCCCATCGAACCGCACATCCACAGTTTCAACCACTTTATAGTGAAAGAGGTTGAAGACTCTGTAGGAGTGCGAATCCTTTCCGTATCCAAGCATAAAACCTTCATGTGCTTTCGGTGCAAATTTTGAAGTGTGATGTGGATCCTTGATCCAGCACCTGGCACCAAATACTCTGAAGTAACTGACATTTGGCTTCTTACCAGTGAGGAGCTCATAGGATGTTTTGTTCATAAGCTTGTGAAGATAAACACGGTTGATGACATGGCATGCAGTATCAATGGCTTCAGGCCAGAACTTTCTTGGAGTCTTGTATTCATCTAGCATCGTCCGGGCCATCTCAATGAGTGTTCTGTTCTTGCGTTCTACGATGTCATTCTGTTGTGGCGTGTACGGAGCTGAGAACTCATGAGTGATGCCCAAAGTATCAAGATAAGTGTCGAGGCCTGTGTTCTTGAATTCAGTGCCATTGTCACTTCTGATGTGCTTGATCTTGACGCCATAGTTGTTCATGGCTCGATTGGCGAAGCGTCTGAAGACATCCTGCACTTCAGTCTTGTAGAGGATTATATGCACCCATGTATATCTTGAATAATCATCAACAATGACGAATCCATAGAGACAAGCAGTAGTAGTAAGAGTTGAGTAGTGAGTGGGACCGAAGAGGTCCATGTGTAGCAGTTCGAAGGGTTGAGTCGTTGTCATGATTGCCTTCGAGGGATGCTTGGCCCTCGTCATCTTTCCTGCTTCGCAGGCACCGCATAAGTGATCCTTCTTGAACTTGACGCCCTCGATGCCTATGACGTGCTTCTTCTTTGCAAGAGTATGCAAGTTCCTCATGCTAGCATGCCCTAGCCTCCGATGCCAGAGCCAACATTCCGAAGCTTTTGCAAGAAGACATACGGCGAGCTGTGGTCCTGCTGATAAATCTACCATGTACAAATCATCTTTCTGATACCCTTCAAAGACTAGAGACTTGTCATATTCCATTAGAACAAGGCAAAGATATTTTCCAAACATCACAATCATATTCAAATCGAAAAGCATTGAGACAGACATTAAGTTGAAACCAAGGGATTCAACAAGCATCACTTTATCCATGTGCTGATCCCTTGAGATTGCAACTCTACCTAGACCCAATACCTTGCTTTTACCAGTATCAGCAAATGTGATGTGACTCTTGTCAGATGGACGTAAGGTTGAGTCCATGAGAAGACTTCGCTTGCCAGTCATGTGATTAGTACATCCACTGTCAATAATCCATTCTGAAGCAGCTGGTGTCATACCCTACAGTGCAGTTAGGGGGATAGGCTTCACGAAGAGAATTGTGAAGCATAAACATTTGACGAGCAAGTGGATTATGAAAGCTTAGATCGAGGTTAGGACTGATAGGGCAAGTAGCAAGCGACTCAGGAACAAAATAGATAATAAGACCATTTGGGCATTTGATCTTGCGCCCTACAAGATGTTTAAGGTCCCAAGCAATAGCTTCAGACGCATTTGATTTTCGGCTAGAGACCCTTCCCTGCAAAAGAGTTAAGCTTTCTTAGCCACCCACATCTTCAAGGGTGGCTTTGAAGCAATGAGTCTAAGTGCAGCATCTGAGAACTTCGGCTTTGGAGCCCTAGCAAATAGTCTTGCTGGTGGACAATAGTACTCATAAGAATAAGCAGAGTAGTTCTTGGTCTTATGAACATGGCGGTTTGATGAAACGCGCTCATATTCATAGGCCTGAGTATAGTTTCCCTGCAAAACATTTGCGTTAGTGTGACTCAGGTGAGTCCTCTGTCTATATGAAGCCTTTGGACCATATGAAGCTTGTGGTATGGGGTTTGTCTTCTTCACTTGTGGTGTCATGACGACATTCACAGGAAGATTCTCCAGACACTTTTTAGGCACCCAGACTTTCTTCATAGGTGGCCCACTCCTGCAGTTAGGACCAATATACCTGGCAAACATTTCACCATTCTGATTCTTAAACAGTTTATAGTTTGCATCAAAGGATTCATCAATGACAATGGGATTAGTACAAGTGAAGCCAGATAGGGTGGATGGATCCACTGAAGGTTCCTTTGCAGCAACCCATGTGGTTTTGGGGTACTGCTCAGGTTTCTAGTAAGAGCCATCAGCATTCATTTTCCTTTCGAACCCAACACCCTCTTTCCTAGGGTTTCGGTTCAGGATCTGCCTTTTGAGGACATCACATAGTGTCTGATGCCCTTTGAGACTTTTGTACATCCCTGTTTCAAGCAATGTCTTCGACCTAGCATTTTCATCAGCAATAGCAGTGGTATCCTCAGCAGAGGGGTTAGTTACCACATCAACAGTTGAAGATATTGCAATAGTGGCAGCAGTAGAACATCCAGCAACAGAAGTAGCGTTGTCATGCTCAATGCATTTAAGTCATGGTGGTTCAAATCCTTCCTGAGCAGAACTGATCTGTTTGGCGCGAAGTGACTCGTTTTCCTTTTGAAGATCTTCATGAGCCACTCTCAATTTCTCAAGATCTTGCTTCCTTTGAAGATAATCATAGGAAAGCTTTTCATGAGTTGTTGAGAGCGTTTCATGATGACTTTCAAGTTCCTCATACTTAACATGAAGATTTTTTATGTCTTCAATTAAGGACTGAGATCGAGTCATTTCAGCGTCTAACAGGTCATCACTTTTGTCTAACAGTTTTTGAATATGTTCCATAGCTTTATATTGTTCAGTTGCAATTTTAGCAAGTGTTTTGTAGCTGGGTTTGGAACCACAATCAGAGTCATCTTCACTGGATGTTTGATAGTGAGTAGTGCGTGAGTTTACCTTATCACCGCGTGCCATGAAGCAGTAGGTGGGAGCGGAGTTGTCCTTGTCATTAGCATCGGCGTCGGTGATGAAGTCATTGTCTTCAGTGTTGAAGATTGACTTGGCAACGTAGGCTGTAGCCAGACTTGCAATGCCAGAATCGGACTCCTCCTCAGACTCCACCTCCGCCTCCTCAGAAGCGGACTCCTCTTCTGAATCCATTTCCTTGCCAACAAACGCACGAGCCTTGCCAGATGAGCTCTTCTTGTGTGATGAAGACTTTGAGGAAGACTTGGAAGAAGACTTTGAGTATTTCTTCTTCTTCTTGTCGTCAGAATCATATTCCTTGCTCTTCTTCTTGTTGTTGTTCTCATTTTCCCACTGCGGACACTCAGAGATGTAGTGACCAGGTTTCTTGCACTTGTGGCATGTTCTCTTCTTGTAGTCATGAGCAGAAGATTCATCATTCCTTGAGTTGGGTCGTCAGGACTTTCTGAAGCCTTTCTTCTTGGTGAATTTCTAGAACTTCTTCACAAGCATAGCAAGCTCCTTTCCAATGTCTTCAGGATCATCAGAACTGCAGTCAGATTGTTCTTCAGATGAGGAAACAGCTTTTGCCTTCAAAGCACGAGTTCGCCCATAGTTGGGACCGTAGATGTCTATTTTCTCAAAAAGTTGAAACTCATGTGTGTTGAGCCTTTCAAGTATGTCAGACGGATCGAGTGTCTTGAAGTCAGGGCGTTCTTGAATCATCAGGGCTAGGGTGTCAAACGAGCTGTCAAGTGATCTCAGGAGTGTCTTGACAATTTCATGCTTGGTGATCTCAGTAGCACCGAGAGCTTGAAGCTCATTTGTGATGTCAGTGAGTCGATCAAACGTGAGCTGAACATTCTCATTGTCGTTTCTCTTGAGGCGGTTGAAGAGCTTGCGAAGGACACTGATTCTTTGATCTCTCTGGGTTGAGACGCCTTCGTTGACCTTGGAGAGCCAGTCCCAGACTAGCTTGGACGTTTCCATAGCACTCACACGGCCATACTGTCCTTTGGTCAGATGACCACAGATGATATTCTTGGCAGTGGAATCCAGTTCAATGAACTTCTTGACATCAGCAGCGGTGACACCTTCACCAGCCTTGGGGACGCCATTCTTGATGACATACCAGAGGTCGACATCAATGGCTTCAAGATGCATGCGCGTCTTATTCTTCCAGTAGGGATATTCAATTCCATCAAAGACTAGGCACGCAGCGGAGACTTTGATTATCCCTGCAGTCGACATAGCTAAAACTCCAGGTGGTTAAACTAAATCGCACAGAACAAGGGAGTACCTTGCTCTGATACTAATTGAAAGTGCTAGTGATTGACTAGAGAGGGGGTGAATAGGCGATTTTTATGGAAGTCTTCAAAACATGAAAGTTTCGAAGACAAACGATAGAAACAAACCTATTACCATGCAGCGGAAGGTAGACTACACTAGGTAGGCCATAGTCAAGTATTCTATGAAGTGAAAACACAAAGATTAATAGCAGCTAGGAAGTATAGATCAGGATGGAAGATAGTATGAAGCCAATTCGAACAAGCAGTCACACAGTGAAGACAAATAGATAATGCAAACAGGCAATGACTTCACAAGGACCGATCTGTAAATAAAGAGATGGGAAGGATAGAACCAGTGGCTCGTTGAAGACAATGATTTGTTGGACCAGTTCCAGTTTCTGTGACAACTGTACGTCTGGTTAGGGAGGCTGAGATTCAACTCAGAAGACCGCGTCTTCACCTTATTCCCCTTGAGCTAAGGACACCCAGTCCTCGCCCAATCACTCTGGTAAGTCTTCAAGGTAGACTTCCAAACCTTCACAGTCTTCGTTCACCAGCGATCCACAATGACTCTTGGATGCTCAGAACGCGACGCCTAACCGGCTGGAGGATTCATAGTCCTCAAGTGTAATAAGTCTTCAGATCACACAGACAAGAAGACTTAAATGATGCCTAACACTCTTTGGCTCTGGGTGTTTAGGGCTTTGCCCTCGCAAGGATTTCTCTCTCAAAGGCTTCGAGGTGGGTTGCTCTCAAACGACAAAAGTCGTGCACTAACTCTGAGCAGCCAACCAATTTATGGTGTAGGGGGTGGGCTATTTATAGCCACTAGGCAACCCGACCTGATTTGTCCGAAATGACCCTGGGTCACTAAGGAACTAACATGTGTTCCAACAGTCAGATTTCGAACACACACGGCAACTTTACTTGAGCTACAAGCAAAGCTGACTTATCCAGCTATGGATAAGATTTGCTCTCATTGTCTTCGCTCGAAGACATAGGATTTTGGTTAAGCATCACTTTAGTCATTCTGACTGGTTCACTTGGACCCCACTTAACAGTACGGTGGTTCCTATGACTCAACAAAGAAGAAAAAGAATGACGAAACAACTAAGTCTTCGCGCTGTATAGTCTTCACGTGATGTCTTCTCTTGTCATAGTCTTCAATGTGAATGTCTTCACATACCACCTTTGACTTCAATGTCTTCATACATTTTTAGGGGTCATCTCCGGTAGGAAAACCGAATCAATGAGGGACTTCTACCTGTGTTATCCTGCAATTCTCACAAACACATTAGTCCCTCAACCAGGTTAGTCGTCAATGCTCCAAAACCAACTAGGGGTGGCACTAGATGCACTTATAGTTTCCCTTTTTGAGTCAAGCGATAATCCCTAAATTATTCACGTTGATCCAACGTGTCTCCCCTTATCAAGTTGAATGAGGTTTTCTCAGGATTATCAAAGTAGTGTTTAATATTTTCCACATAACGAGCATCGAGGGTTTTAGGAGGTTCCCCATCTCCATGAGTAGCAAGTACAACTATTTTTTTTGGTAGTTCGTGTTCCATGTCCATACCTAAATATAGAGAACAACTCAGAACAGAAAATAAAATCTACTTGGTGATAAAAAAATAAGCACATACAAGAATATTCACCCCATGCTATTGCTCCCCAGCAACGCGCTAGAAAAAGGTCTTGATAACCCACAAGTATATGGAATCAATTGTAGTCTTTCTCGATAAGTAAGAGTGTCGAACCCAACGAGGAGCTAAAGGTAGAATTTATATTCCCTTCAAGTTATATCGACCACCGATACAATTCCACGCATGCTGAACGTTCGCTTTACCTAGAACAAGTATGAAACTAGAAGTACTTTGTAGGTGTAAAGGGATAGGTTTGCAAGATAATGAAGAACACGTAAATAAAGGTTAGGGGTTGTTTAGATAAAGAAACAATTAAGTTATTTTTAGTAGAAAGCTTTTTGTCACAAGAAATTTATTTTTCCCTAGTCAATCGATAACTAAGCCGGTAATCATTATTGCAACTTTATGTGAGGGAGAGGCATGAGCTAACATACTTTCTCTACTTGGATCATATGCACTTATGATTGGAACTCTAGCAAGCATCCGCAACTACTAAAGATCATTAAGGTAAAACCCCACCATAGCATTAAGTATCAAGTCCTCTTTACTCCCATATGCGACAACCCACTTACTCGGGTTTGTGTTTCAGTCACTCATTCAACCCACTATAAGTGAATCATGAACATATTGCAATATTGATTGCTTGTATCTGCGTTGGTAATTCCCCGAAGAGGAGAGGATGATGCAGCACAGCAACAGTAAGTATTTCCCTCAATTATGAAACCAAGGTTATCAATCTAGTAGGAAAACCAAGCAACATTATGTAAAAGGTACCTGCACACAAATAACAAATAGTTGCAACCCAACACGTAACACGGGTTTTCAATCCCTCCTCGGTATTGAGATAGATAAAACTGTAGTAGATTAGATAAATAGATCTTGTAAAAACAAAAAACAAAATAAAGAAAGAAAAGGTGCAGCAGGGTATTTTTGGGGTTTTGGAATAATAGATCTGAAAACGATATGGTACGGAATAGATCCGGGGGGCCGTAGATTTCACTAGTGGCTTCTCTCATGAAAATAGAATATGATGGGTAAACAAATTACTGATGGGCAATTGATAGAAGAGCAAATAATTATGACGATATCCAAGGCAATGATCATGTATATAGGCATCATGTCCAAGATTAGTAGACCGACTCCTGCCTGCATCTACTACTATTACTCCACACATCGACCGCTATCCAACATGCATATAGTGTATTAAGTTCATGGAGAAATGGAGTAATGCAATAAGAACGATGACATGATGTAGACAAGATCTATTCATGTAGGAATAGACCCCATAGTTTTATCCTTAATGGAAACGATACATGCGTGCCCCGCTACCCCTATTTCACTGGGTGAGGACACGCAAGATCGAACCCATCACAAAGCACATCTTCCCATTGCAAGAAAAATCTATCTAGTTGGCAAAACCAAACCAAAGTTCCGGAGAAGAAATACAAGGTTGTAATAATCATGCATAAGAGAGTTCAACAAAGACTCAAATAATATTCATAGATAGGTCTGATCATAAACTCGCAATTCGTCGGATCCCAACAAACACACGGCAAAAAGTCATTACATCAAATAGATCTCCAAGAACATCGAGGAGAACAATGTATTGAGAATCAAAAAGAGAGAAGAAGTCATCTAGCTACTGCCTACGGACCCATAAGTCTATGGTAAACTACTCACGCATCATCGGAGGAGCACCAATGAGGATGATGAACCCCTCCATGATCGTGTTCCCCTTCGGCAAGGTGCCGGAATAGGTCTCTAGATTGGATCTCGTGGTTCTGGAACTTGCGGCGGCTGGGAATGTGTTTCTTCAACTCCCCTAGGGATTCTGGAATATCTAAGAATTTATAGAGCTGAGAGGCGGTGGAGAGGGGGCCTGTGGGCCCCACTACCCACCAGGGCGCACCAGGGGCCTCTAGCGCGCTTTGGTGCCTTGTGGGGCCCATGAGCCTCCCCTCCGGTACTTCCTTCGCTCCCAAGTTGTCTTCTGGGCAGAAAAAAATCTCCAAAAAGTTCCATGGCATTTGGACTTTGTTGGTACTGATATTCTGCGAAGTAAAAAACAAGCGAAAAACAGCAACTGGCACTGTGCACTATGCCAATATATTCCCAAAAATGATATAAAGTTGCTACAAAATGAATATAAAACATCCAAGAATGATAATATAACAGCATGGAACAATAAAAAAATTATAGATATGTTGGAGACGTATCAAACACCCTACAGCGGGAACCCCTCACGTTTGCGTGACACGGAGGGCACCATAGGACAGCACCAAAATAAAACATACAACTCAAACCAATCACGATCATCAATCAACCCATAGGACAAAACAAATCTACTCAAACATCATAGGATAACCACATATCATTTGATAATAATATATAGTGTTGAGCATCATGTTTAAGTAGATATTATAGCGGGGAGAAGAGGTGTTACACCACTGTATAGATGGGGAGAGAGTTGGCGTTGACGGTAGCGAGGTTGTTGGTGTAGATCGCCGTCACGATCCTTGCCCCGGTGGCACTCCGGTGCCACCGGGAGAGAGGGGGAGAGAGCCCCCCTCCTTCTTTTTCTTTCTTGACCTCCCACCTAGATGGGACGAGGGTTTCCCCTCTGGTCCATGGCCTCCATGGCGGCGGAGGGACGGGAGCCCCTTCGAGATTGGATCTATCTCTCTGTTTTGCGACCCCATTTTCTGGCCTTTCACCGTTTCTTAAATTCCTAACTCCTATTGGGCTGAAATTTTGAGGGGATTTTCTTCCAGATATTCTCTTTCTTGCGGCCAAAGGATACCCCCAACCGACTTACAAGGTGTTCACAAGCCCTAGGGGCACGCCTACCCCCAGGGCGCGCCCTATGAGCTTGTGGGGCCTGTGGACCACCTCTCACGCCGATTCTTCTTCCCAAAAATCACATATATTCCAAAAAAACTTCGTAAATTTTTATCGCGTTTGGGCTTCATTTGATATGGATATTTTGCGAAACAAAAAACATGCAACAAACAGGAACTGGCACTGGGCACTGGATCTATATGTTAGTCCCAAAAATAATATAAAATGTTGCCAAAAGTATATAAAAGTTGTAGAATATTAGCATCAAACAATAAAAAAATATAAATACAATGAAGACGTATCAGGTACGATCTTGGTTCTAGTGTCTTTAAAATTCTTCATAGTGATCAACAGATATAATTCCCAAGTGACTCAACAAATAGAGTTATGCTCCTCGGCAACGGTGCCAAAAAAGGTCTTGATAACTTACAAGTATATATGACCGCGACAGTCTTCGAGGGTAGTATTTCACCCAAACTTATTGATTCGACACAAGGGGAGCCAAAGAATATTTGTAAGTATTAGCAGTTGAGTTGTCAATTCAACCACACTTGGAGAACTAAATATCTGTGTTTAGTAGCACAATAGTATGATAGTTTGATAGAAGTGGTAATAGTAGCAATAGTAATGGTAACAGTAGCAATTTTGTAGTGATTGTAACAACAACAATAATGGAAGTAACTTAGCAAAGATCAATATATGAAAAGCGTACGCATTGGATCAGTGATGGATATTTGTGTTTGATAACATTCATCATGTAATAGTCACAACCTAGAATGATACACAATAGCTCCAATTCATCATTGTAATGTAGGCATGTATTCCGTATATAGTCATACATGCTTATAATAAGAACTTGCATGCCATCTTTTGTCTTGCCCTCCCGAGCAACAAGGTCCATAAGGAAACTAAGGGATATTAAGGCCTCCTTTTAATAGAGGACTGGAACAAAGCATTAACACATGGTGAATACTTGAACTCCTCGAATTATAGTCATCCCCGGAGAGTACCACAACTATTGTCACTTTGGTGTCTATGGATCAGAACCATAACAAGTGCATATAACTAGAAGATAGGATCAAGAACTCAAATATATTCATGAAAACATAGAGGGTTCAATCATGGCACCCGAGCCCTAGTGAAAAGCATTAAGCATAGCAAAGTCATATCAACATCAATCTCAGAACATGATGGATACTAGGGATCAAGCCCTGACAAATTGACTCGATTACGTGATAAATCTCATCCAACACCATTACCGTCCAGCAAGCCTACGATGGAATTACTCACTCCCGGTGGTGAGCATCGGGAAATTGGCGATGAAGAAGGGTTGGTGACGATGATGGCGACGAATCCCCCTCTTCGGAGCCCCAAACGGACTCCAGATCAACCCTCCCAATGAAGAACAGGAGATGGTGGTGGCTTTGTATCGTAAAACGCGATGAAACTTCTTCTCTTCTTTTTTCTCAGGGAAACGGAATTTATAGGATTGAGATTAGGGTCAGCGGAGCCACGTGGCCCCACAAGGTAACAGGGCACACCCAGGGGGTGGCCGCGCCCTATTCCCTTGTGGGCAACTGGTGGGCCCCCTTTAGTGGATCTTCGCTGCAGTATTTTTTTATATATTCCATAAAAAAATCTCCAAAAAGTTTCATGCAATTTCAAGAACTTTTATTTCTGCACAAAAACAACTCCATGGTAGTTCTGCTAAAAACATCACTAGTCCGGGTTAGTTTCATTCAGATCATGCAAATTATAGTACAAAACAAGTCTGCACAAAAACAACTCCATGGTAGTTCTGCTAAAAACATCACCAGTCCGGGTTAGTTTCATTCAGATCATGCAAATTATAGTACAAAACAAGAGCAAAAGTGTTTGAAAAAGTAGATACGATGGAGACATATCAATGGTTAAGGCGTGCTGGTAATGTAAACGAGAGGTCGAGGTAGACCAAATTTAACATGGAAGGAGTTCGTAAAGAGATATCTGAATGACTTGAATATCACCAAAGATTTAGCCATGAAGATGAGTGCGTGAAAGTTAGGTATCCACGTGTCAGAACCATGACTTGCTCCCCTTGCTCAACAATAGAGGCCAGTTTAGTAGTAATCATATAAATCATGAGGTCCTTAGCAGTAACCTCGATGTAAGCATGATTTTTTTAATATCTCTAACATCAACTTTTGCCCCAATCTATTCGGTGTAATTGTGTACATGTCAATTTCAAGAATTGGTTCCAAAGAGGCAGCAGTTTTGAACATCCGAAAGATGTGTCTAAAATATTCACGAACTTTGTGAAATTTCACCCACACTGTGTGTACCTAGCTAATAGCTTGACCATCAAAAGACCAGTTTTGAACATTAATCACTTTCCCCTGTCCGTAGGAAATTGAACTCCTCAAACTTAGAAAGTTCAACCAATTTAGCTTTATTAGGAAACCTCATAAAGTATCCATTATTTCCATGACTTTTAATCTCCATTTCCAATGACAGCTGAACATATTATTGAAGCCGTGTAAAATTTGGGTTCCATTGATCTTAGCAGGCATAATCCTGACAATAGCCATATGATTGACATGCTCTACAGGTTGTACATTCTTAAGAGTTTTGAACCATCAGCACACCTAACCCCCTAGCATCATACCCGACGTACTTTGGGTCAAGCTTCATTTTCGTATGCCAAGCACAATCATCAGCGATGTGAGAGTCTTTTCCACAAACCACACAATGTCCTAATTTACGTTCCTTAGTAGTGTGTCTGGTATCTTTACACTTGTTAGAAGGTTTTCTATGAGTATTTCCCATATTGCCACCATCTTGTCCTGCTCTGATACCAAATGTTCCAGTATCAAATCCATCCCTCTGAATACGCCACCACCAGCAATTCCCACACCATTATTCAAATTTCCCGAACACCACCAACACTATCTACAACACTTTTCCCCTTGTCAAGATCACTAGCAAGCTTCAGCATTTGACAACCAGAGTTTGAGGAACTAGCAATCAAAGGTGGGTTGATTTGTTGGCTACTTTGAGCAAGGTGGCCAAGTAGAGTCACATGTTGTTGTGCCAGATCTTGAACAAAACTGTTTTGGATATGATCATATATAGTTGCATAATTTACTTTATCACCTTGATGTGAGTTGCCAATCTCCAAATTACTCCTCTGCTCCTGAAAACCTTGGCCTCTGATACTTATCCAACGTATCTATAATTTTTGATTGTTCCATGCTATTAAAGTATCAATCTTGAATGTTTTATAAATTTACAAGCAACTTTCTATCATTTTTGGAACTATCCTATTAACTTAGTGCCCAATACCATTTGTTGTTTTTTGCTTGTTTTTGGTTTCACGGAATATCAGTACCAAATGAGGTCCAAATGCCATGAAACTTTTTGGAGATTTTTTTCTGGACATAAGGGACACTAGAAGCTTCGCGGGAAGACCAGACATGGGACAGGGCGCGCCTTGATGGGTGGTGGGGCCCACGAGGCTCCGTTTGACCTAACTCCGCCTCTATAAATACCCATAAATCAGAAAACCATCGAGGGAGTCCACAAAATACTTTTTTCGTCGCTGCAAGCCTCTGGTCTCGAGAGATCCCATCTTGAGGCCTTCTCCGGTACTCCGCCAGAGGGGGAATCGATCACGGAGGGGTTCTTCATCAACCTTGTTGCCCCTACGATGATGTGTGAGTAGCTTACCACAGACCTATGGGTCCATAGTTAATAGTTAGATGGCTTCTTCTCTCTCGATGTTCTTCAATACAATGTTCTCCTTGATGTTCTTGGAGTTCTATCCGATGTAATTCTTTTTTGCGGTGTGTTTGTTGAGATCCAATGAATTGTGAGTTTATGATTAGATCTATCCTTGAATATTATTTGAGTTTTCTATGAACTCTTTTATTCATGATTAATATAGCCTCGTGTTTCTTATCCAAATTATTGGTTTGGTTTGGCCAACTAGATTGATTTGTCTTGACATGGGAAGAGGTGCTTTGTGATGGGTTCGATTTCGCGGTGCTCAATTCCAGTGACAGAAAGGGACATGACATGTATGTATCATTTCCATTAAGGGTAAAAAGATAGGGTTTATTCATATGTGATTTTATCTTGTCTACATCATGTCATCTTGCTTAATGCATTACTCTGTTTTTCCATGAACTTAATACACTATGTGCTTCACTTAAATTTTTTGAGCTAGGCAATTGCTCTAGTGCTTCACTTAAATCTTTTTGAGCGCGGTGGTGTTTTAATTTAATTTTGAAGAAATATGCTCTCATGCTTTACTTAGATTATTTTGAGAGTTGGTAAATTACGAATAAATATGCTCTCATGCTTCACTTAGATTATTTGAGAGTTGATAAATTTAAAAAAAAATGCACTCTCATGCTTCACTTATTATTTTGAGAGTTGATTTTTTTAAGAAATATATGCTCTCGTGCTTCACTTAAATTTATTTGAGAGTTGATAATAGCAATGGTAATTTGCATAAGATATGAATTTGGTCCCAAAGTGATAGATATTCAAGTGGGATATAATAAAAACTTTCATGAAGATCATTGGATATTATAAACTTGATTCCTTGCAATAGTTTTGTGATATGGACATAGTGATATGTGAGTCATGTTGGTGAGTAATTATGCTTTAGTAAGAATATTGGTGTTAAGGTTTGTGATTCCCTATGTAAGCACGAAAGTCAATAGTTATGCAACGAAGTTACATCCTACTTGTGGTGCATTATTCAATGTTAGTTATGTTTAATGTGTGTTTATGACTGTTTTTGTTTTTTGGTTGGTCGCTTCTCAATCTATTTGCTAGCCTTCATTTGTACTAAGCCGAAAACTGCTTGTGCATCCAAATCCTTAAACCAAAGTTGTGCCAAATGAGTCCACCATACCTACCTATATGCGGTAGTTCGATGTCGTTCCAAGTAAATTTGTATGTGCCAACTCTAATATTCAAAACGAATTTCCTTTTTGTGTGTCTGTACCACTCATGAAGCGCCAAGAGGTGGCCAATATTTCCATGCTAGGTATGTTATTCTCAAGATGAGTGTTTATTCACTTGTCATTGCACGAGAGTGTGGCACGTAATAGGGATGCCTAGTCCCGAAATGAAAATAAATAAATATATGTTGTTCATAATAAATTCTTTGGAAAGTGTTGGTATAGACGGCACCCGTGGATACGGCTAGCATGGATTATGAAAGAATAGTGGAAGGGAAATAAACTTTATTTTATGTTTGGGAACTGCCTATGATTTATCTAGCATGGAAGATACTGGGAATTCTCAGTCGTTTTCATTGACAGGAAGAGCATGCCTCTCAAAATATTTTTATCTCTCAATTTAAGCTATGAGCTCTGACACCTCTATCTCTGCTTCCCTCTGCGAAGGGCCTTTCTATTTACTTCTATGTATTTTTTGTTTTTTATTTTGACTCTCCATCTTCTCTTATAAAGCACCAACTAGGGAACACTATTGTCATACTTGTGCATTAGATGTAGCTAATATTTGAGTGTGTTTCATGAATGGATCAATGACTGAGCATAATGGACTAGAGATAACTTTCTTTAATATTTTGAAAGACATGGTTGCTTGTTGATATACTTGAGTATTGAGGTCTTCATGTCAAATTATAGAGTATTGCTTTGAATCATTTAAAGTCCAAATATCCATGTTCAAAAGAAAATAATATGTGATTAACATGTTAAGTAACATTCCACATCAAAAATTCTGATTTTATCATTTACCTACTCGAGGACGATCAGGAATTAAGCTTGGGGATGCTTGATACGTCTCCAACATATCTACAATTTTTTATTGTTCCATGCTATTAAAATATCAATCTTGGATGTTTTATATACATTTACAAGCAGCTTTGTATCATTCTTTGGGACTAACCTATTAACTTAGTGTCGAGTGCCGGTTGTTTTTTTGCTTGTTTTTGGTTTTGCAGAAAATCAGTACCAAACAAAGTCCAAATGCCACGAAACTCTTTGGTGATTTTTTTCTGCGCATAAGGGACACTAGAAGCTTCGAGAGAAGACCAGACGTGGGAGGATGGTCCCACCACCCACTAGGGCACGCCCTGATGGGTGGTGGGGCCACAAGGCTTTGTTTGACCTAACTCCGCCTCTATAAATACCCATAAATCAGAAAACCCTCAGGGGAGTCCAGGAAATACTTTTTCCGCCACCGCAAGCCTCTGGTCTCAAGAGATCCCATCTTGAGGCCTTCTCCGGTACTCTGCCGGAGGGGGAATCGATCATAGAGGGGTTCTTCATCAACCTTGTTGCCCCTCTGATGATGCGTGAGTAGTTTACCATAGACCTACAGGTCCATAGTTAGTAGCTGGATGGCTTCTTCTCTCTCGATGTTCTTCAATACAATGTTCTCCTTGATGTTCTTGGAGTTCTATCCGATGTAATTCTTTTTTGCGGTGTGTTTGTTGAGATCCGATGAATTGTGAGTTTATAATTAGATCTATCCATGAATATTATTTGAGTTTTCTATGAACTCTTTTATGCATGATTAATATAGCCTCGTATTTCTTCCCTGATTTATTGGTTTGGTTTGTCCAAATAGATTGATTTATCTTGACATGGGAAAAGGTGCTTTGTGATGGGTTCGATCTCGTGATGCTCAATCCCAGTGACAGAAAGGGACATGACACGTATGTATCATTGCCATTAAGGGTAAAAAGATGGGGTTTATTCATATGTGATTTTATCTTGTCTACATCATGTCTTCTTGCTTAATGCATTACTCCGTTTCTCCATGAACTTAATACACTAGATGCATGCTGGATAGCGGTGGATGTGTGGAGTAATAGTAGTAGATGCAGGATTGTTTTGGCCTACTAATCTTGGATGTGATGCCTATATGTTTGATCATTGCCTTGGATATAGTCATAATTATTTGGTTTTCTATCAATTGCTCAACAGTAATTTGTTTACCCATCGTATGCTAGTTTCTCGAGAGAAGCCTCTACTGGAAACTATGGCCCTCGGATCTATGTTTTATCATATGAAATCCTAAAAATACCTTGCTGCAATTTTCTTTTATTTATCTTATTTTGTAGTTTATTGAGATCTATCTATCAAATCCTATACAATTTAATCTTGCTTGTAACCATTGAGGGGTTGAAAACCCCTCTATGCATTGGGTTGCAAGTATTTGTTGTTTGTGTGCAGGTGTTGTTTACATAGTGTTGCTTGGTTCTCTTTCTGGATTGATAACCTTGGTTTCATAAATGAGGGAGATACTTATCTCTACTATACTGCATCATCCCCTCCTCTTCGGGGAAATCCCAACGCAGCTCACAAGTAGCAGCCTCCCTGTCGGTATCAAAACCGGCGGATCTCTAGTAGGGTGTCCCGAACTGTGCGTCTAAGGCGGATGGTAACAGGAGGCAGGGGACACGATGTTTACCCAGGTTCGGGCCCTCTTGATGGAGGTAATACCCTACGTCCTGCTTGATTGTTCTTGATGATATGAGTATTACAAGAGTTGATCTACCACGAGATCAAAGAGGCCAAACCCTAGAAGCTAGCCTATGGTATGATTGTATGTTGTCCTACGGACTAAACCCTCCGGTTTATATAGACACCGGAGGGGGCTAGGGTTACACAAGGTCGGTTACAAAGGAGGAGATATACATATCCGTATTGCCTAGCTTGCCTTCCACGCCAAGTAGAGTCCATCCGGACACGGGGCGAAGTCTTCAATCTCGTATCTTCATAGTCCAATAGTCCGGCCAAAGGATATAGTCCGGCTGTCCGGAGACCCCCCAATCCAGGACTCCCTCAGTAGCCCCTGAACCAGGCTTCAATGACGATGAGTCCGGCGCGCAGTATTGTCTTCGGCATTGCAAGGCGGGTTCCTCCTCCGAACACTCCATAGAAGATTTTGAACACCAGAATAGTGTCCGGCTCTGCAAAACAAGTTCCACATACTACCGCAGAGAGAATAATATTTGCACAAATCTAATCTGCTGACGCGTTCTGACAGCACGACGTTATGTCATGGCTCGGTCATTATTCGAACCGTTTTTCTCAACCAGCACCGCACATAACATGGGGCGGTTTTCTCGACACATCTTGTCAAAGAAGAGATTGTGTCCCCCTTATTACTGCATTCTCATCAATACGAACGTGGGTAACCCAACCGCGCCATCAATTACGGCGCCTGGGGAATAAGCAGTTTTACCAGGCAAGTGGGGAGACGCATCGCCTCTTCCGCCCTTATAAAGGGACAAGGATTCGCTCTTTTCACCCACGCCTTCTTCCTCCTTGCTTACCCATTCCCGCACACTTGAGCTCTAGCACCCAAGCCCGCGTTCCTCTTCTCAAACCACTCCAAGCATGTCCGGAGCAGGAGGCAAGTGGATGGTGACGGAGGAGAACATCAAAAAGTTACGGGAAGCCGGATATCTGGCCGCGGATATCGCGCACCGGCTGCCAAATGCGGGGCAAATCATCCCAACTCCCGAACCCCATGAGAGGGTAGTTTTTCTTACCCATTTTGTCTGCGGACTGGGATTCCCCTCCACCCGTTTGTCCGCGGGCTCATGTTCTACTATGGGCTGGATTTTCATGATCTGGCCCCCAATTTCATCCTCAACATCTCGACGTTTATCGTTGTGTGCGAGGCCTTCCTCCGCATCAGGCCCCACTTCTGCCTATGGTTGAAAACCTTCAATGTTAAACCGAAGGTGGTGGGTGGCCAGCAAGCAGAGTGCGGAGGCGCCATGGTGAGAAAGATGCCTAATGTCACCTGGCTCGAGGGCACCTATGTGGATACCATAAAGGGGTGGCAATCGGGGTGGTTCTACATCACCGAGCCGCGCGACTCCAACTGGGTGGCGGCCCCCAAATTTCGATCCAGAATCCCCACGCGGTTCACCTCCTGGAAAGAGAAGGGCCTGTCCTGGGGTTCTTCGGTGGAGTTGACCGGACTCCAGACCTGTATCCGGAACATGACGAGCAAGAAAATCAAGCTCGTCAACGTGGTCCAGGTCATGCTCTTCCACCGGATCCTCCCTTGTCAACGACGGGCATTCGATTTGTGGGAGTTCGACTTGGCCAAGCACCAGAAGCTGCGAGAGCTCTTTGACACGACACACGAGGATGTCTGGAGGGTGTTGTTCAAGGGCGCCGAGATTCCTCCTTCCCTCACCGAGGACCGCGGATTTAGCGCAAAATGTCGCGCCAATCCGGTAAGTTTTTATATCTCTCAGGGTATTTATTTGCCCCGGTTTAGTCATATGCAGGATCTAAGCTTCTATGCCATTAACAGGACTGGATAAAGACAGTGGAGCAGCTTGACTGCCCAGCCCCCCTGCCCGAAGATCCTACAGGCGCTCTCCTAACGGAGATGTTGACTCTGGCACCTTACGAGGTGCCAGTGAAGAAGACCAAGAAGAAGGCCGCGGGGACCCGAAAGGGTCTCCGGCGCAAGGTTGTATCGGACTCATCGTCCGATGGCTCCGACGCGCACTCCTCCCACGAAGACGAGGAGGAGGAGGAGGAAAGTTCTCCCCCCCCCCCAGCCGGGGGAGACAAGAAAAGGAAGGCCGACCCAACCGGGGAGGCCGAAGGGTCCAAGAAGGGAAGGACCCTCCCTCCGAACTGCGCCACGACTGCCGCGAGGAGTGGCTACCCAGGGGCAAGCCCCTGGCGAAATCGTAAGTGTCCGGGCGCCATAGTACTTCATGGTATGCTTTATTACACTGCCTCTCCTCATGCCGAACATGATTATGTAGTCCGTCCCGAGCTCATATTGACGTATCCTCGTCGAGCGGCCCTTTGGACTCGTCGGATATGAACAACGGTTCTCTCCCGACCGCTACCACCCCTCGCCCTACGGACAACGCCAAGGTGTTGTCTCAAAAGGCACCGAGCGAAGGGGAGGTGGTCCTGGGGGCGCCTCGAGGCGACTTCCCGGACCCTGGGTACCAAGGGAGTAAGGCTCCTACGGGCTCCGAGTTCGGCCCTTAGCCGAACACTGCACCGGAACCTTCGATGGTTCCGGACTCCGGCAGGCGGTCCCCCATTAAGGGGGGCCAACCATCCGTTCCGGTGTCCTCTATCCAACCAGAGGCACCGGACAACTTGCTGGAAGCGCTTCGCAACGCTTCCATCGATGAAGAGCACCACACTATCATGAGTGCGGTGTCGAGAAGGTTCAGTCCACCAAAAACGGACTGACCGAAGCTTGCGCTAGCCTCCTAACAGGCTTTGAGGTAAGCAATCAAAATATAAGAAAATATTACCGCATAGATAGTAGCCCCTGATGCTCTGCTCGGCATTCGCGAAGAAAAGCCGAATAGAGGATCAAATGATAACTTAGGAGTCTAATTAGAGTATGTATATGTGTATGTGCAGGCTTCACTGCTGGCCGTTGCCGCACGTACTGTGGAGGTCTCTACACTGAAGCGGGACCTGAAGTGGTCCGAGGACGAGCTCAGCCTTACCAAGAGGCAGCTTGAAGAGAGCAAAGGTAAGAAATACCCATGTCTATATAGTTAAAAAGAAATTCAGTTATAAAATAATAGGATCATCATGGGTTTGCCAGGGGCCACGACCGAAGTGGCGACCCTGAGGAAAGCGCTGTCCAAGGCCGAAGACAAAGCGGCCAAGGAGTGTATTGAGCGGGAGAAGCAAGAAGCCCGAGTAGGCGAGGTGCAGCAAGAGCTCGAGGCTCTCGCAAAAAGCACGAGTCCTTGGAGCTTGACTCTAAGACGCGAGAGTCCGAGCTCGCGCAGGCGCTTGAGAGCGTCCAGAGCGCCAAGGCCGAAGCACACAAGGCCCTCCAGGAGATTGACGCGGTGAAGAAGATAGCGGCGGGTAAGGCATTCATTATGCAAAGCAAGCACATGAAGGAGACTTTCCTTTTTCTTACCCGAGTTCGGAGCTCTCCAGGAGCGTTTGCAGATCTTCCCCGCAGTGTACTGGATGCCGCGGAGTTTTACTGGGCTGAGGATGGGATCTCGATGGAGAAGTTGTTCTGGTCTCAGTATACTGGGACCGAACACCCCGTGCCCTTGAGCGACTAGCTGAAGCAGTTGGTCGAGCTTCACAAGGCGGCCGAACAGGCCATGAGGGGCCTTATAGTCCGGATGTGGCCTGGCGAGCCCCTATCCGGCAGATACATCGGTCTGGTGAGGCGGCTTGTGGAAGCCTGCCCACGGCTTGAAGTCCTCAAGCGGTCCGTCTGCATCGAGGGTGCACGCTGGGATTTTGCCCGGGCGAAGGTGCACTGGGCGAAGCTGGACGCCGTGAAGCTAGTGAAGGAGGGGCCGCCAGAGGGCAAGGAGCATCGCTGCCCTGAGAATTATTATGAGAGTGTCCTGAAGGGTTCCCACCTAGTGGCAGATGAGTGTGCCAAGGATGTAATTTTTGAATGAACATGCTCATGTGATCCTGTAATATGAAACGAGTTTGTTTGCGCCATGCGACGCTTTCTTAATTTAAAATATTATCTTCTGTGCGGCCGTTTATAAAATCTGAGAGTTGGCCAGTCATCGGCTTCTACCCCCATGTAACTAGTACTGGGGTGTTCGGGATAAAGTTGAACACTCTTTACCCCAATTTTGGGTCCTTCAAGGGAGGTGTTCAGCACAACGAACCAGGCAATCGGACTATAATGCTTTATCACTCTCACTTAGCCATAGAAGTCTATGATTTTAAATTTTGGCGAAGCCCCTGGTATTCGGAGGGCCGAATTTGGGGCGTTATACACGCCTAAGCCGGACAAGGCCGACTCCTTGCCCAAAGCGGAAAAAGTCTTTAAGGACTTGAGACCTCTCGAACAGCGATCAGTCTCTCGCCTTATCATGACATTCAGTTTTTGGCTTTATCTACTGAGGTGCTCATCCGGAAGAACCGGGACACAATCGCAGTAGTTCTCCCACCGCTACCTTAGCCGATATAGCAGAACGTAAGGTACCAAAGCATGGGAGCCGGGCAACCCAACATTTGACCAAAGACATGATTCGGAGCTGATGCATATAATGCTATAAGTTTGGGGTGCCGCACTGTCGAAAGTGTTCGGACTTCTTGCACCGTATTATGGGGTAAACGAGAACCCCTGGCGAACTGACCGTACCCGAACATGCGGGTGCGGATTGTCGTAAATGGACATATAAGAGAAACAGAAAAACTTAAATAATGCAATGACAGATTAATGATATGCATTGTTATTTAAATAATACGTTGAAGCGTACTTGGTACAAGTAGTGCAATAAGCATAAAGTAGGACAGTTCGAAATGTCCTAACCCAGGGCAAGCTATGCATAAATAGTGAAAAGCGGGTATATCAATTATTACTAGAGACCACCTGGCGGTTCCCGTGTTCATCTTAGCTTCTTGCCGCCTTGGTTGTTGCTTTCGGAATGTGTCCGGCAATCGTACTGCCGGAAAGGGCTTCCAAAGAGTTAGGCCCTGAAAGAGAAAAGGAATGACAAAGGTATACAGCCCCTAGTGCGGTTAAGACACAATGAGGGGCGTGTCCTGATCGTGCCCCCGTCTATGTCCATGGTATTTTCAATGCATAGTTATGTATGCGCGGCACAGATTTCGTCGCTTCACTGGGACTGGAACGGGGGCCAAATTGCTAGACGAGCTCTGATCATGCCAGGCGATCCTGTTGCAGCTTGTTCCGGACTCGCTTGAAGGTGTCCGGGGGCTGTGACGCCGAATGAGTGGTTTTGCTGGGTTTGATCCTCGAGGGATCGATACCCATTTTCGCACTGTATCCTGATAAAGCAGGTTCAGGCTGTTGCCGCCGTCCATAAGGACCCGAGTGAGGTGAAATCCGTCAATGATGGGGTCTAGGACCAGTGCGGCGGATCCGCCATGACGGATGCTAGTGGGGTGGTCCCTGCGATCGAAGGTGGTCGGGCAAGCAGACCATGGGTTGAACTTTGGGGTGACGGGCTCCATCACATAGACGTCCCTTAGTGCACGCTTCCGCTCCCTCTTGGGAATGTGGGTTGCATATATCATGTTCATCGTCTTCACTTGTGGGGGAAACCCCTTCTGTCCTCCTGTGTTCGGCGGCCGGGGCTCCTCCTCGTCATCGCTATGCAGCCCCTTGTCCTTGTTTTCGGCATTTAACTTGCCGGCCTGCTTGAACACCCAGCATTCTCTATTGGTGTGATTGGATGGCTTGTCGGGGGTGCCGTGGATTTGACACGAGCGATCCAGTATGCGATCCAGACTGGACGGAGCCAGAGTATTTCTTTTAAATGGCTTTTTCTGCTGACCGGATCTAGAGCCTCTGAATCCGGCATTGACTATCGTATCTTCGGTGTTATCGCCGTTATTGCGGCGCTTTGGTTTGTTACGATGCTGCCTACCGTTAACATCTTTGGTATCCGAGGTATCCGGATTCCTCGATGTGTTGTTGCTGCGAGCCAGCCAGCTGTCCTCGCCCGCGCAAAAGCGGGTCATGAGTGTTGTGAGGGCTGCCATAGATTTCGGCTTCTCCTAGCCGAGGTGGCGGGCGAGCCACTCGTCGCGGATGTTATGCTTGAATGCCGCTAGGGCCTCTGCATCCGGACAGTCTACAATTTGGTTTTTCTTAGTCAGGAACCGTGTCCAGAATTGCCTGGCCGATTCCCCTGGCTGCTGGGTTATGTGGCTCAAGTCATCAGCATCCGGTGGCCGCACATAAGTGCCCTGGAAGTTGTCAAGGAATGCGTCTTCCAGATCCTCCCAACTGCCGACGGAATCTGCTGGCAAGCTGTTCAGCCAATGCCGAGCTGGTCCTTTGAGTTTTAGTGGGAGATACTTGATGGCATGTAGTATCATCACCGCGAGCCATGTGGATGTGAAGGAGGAAATCCTCAATCCATACAGCGGGTGTGCCATCGTATGATTCGATATTTATGGGTTTGAAACACTCCGGGAATTCATGATTTATAACTTCATCAGTGAAGCATAGGGGGTGTGCGGCGCCTCTGTGCCGGGCTATATCCCGACGCAGTTCGTAAGAGTCTTGTCTGTTGTATTCGGCCCGGCCGGATTTACTCTTGGTGTATCCGACGCGACGATCATCGTCCCGTGTTGGCGCGCGTGCCCGTGTCCCGTATATTGACCTTGTGATTTTTGCCTTGCTGTCCAATATGTCTCGCAGGTCCTCTGTGTTACCCCGGGCCTTAGTATTTTTGATTGAGTGGCGACGAGGTGTGGGCTGAACTTCAGGCTGAAACGCCTCTCTGGCTCGGCCGCGTAGTGGCCGGTCAGCCGCATCGTACACTAGTGAATGAGGTTTCAATGCTTCCTCCTCGAGGTGAGGTAGCAACCTGCGTTTTGGGTAACTCTTGGACGGGCGCTCGAGTTCATGCTCCTCGGCCGCAAGGACTTCAGTCCACCTGTCTGCCAGCAAGTCTTGATCAGCTTGAAGCTGTTGCTGCTTTTTCTTCAGGCTATTTGTCGTGGCCATAAGCCGGCGCTTGAAGCGCTCTTGCTCGACGGGGTCCTCAGGCACGATAAATTCGTCGTCGCCGAGGCTCGCCTCGTCTTCGGAGAGAGGCATGTAATTGTCCTCCTCCGGTTCTCCATCTGCTGCCTGCTCTGGAGGGCTAGCTTGTTCGTCCTCCAGCTCTACATCATGCTGGAGGGGATTGTTGTTGTCTTCGGCGCTATTCGGAGTGTTATTATCTCCTATGCCAGTATCACTGTTCTTGCTGTGGCGGGACTTAGAGCGGCGCCGCTGACGTCGGCGCTTGGGTTGCTTCTTGGAGGGGTCATCCTCCGCTGTCTCGTCGACATTGCCTTCTTTGGGGGTGTCCACCATGTATATATCATATGATGAGGTGGCGGTCCAACGCCCTGAGTGCGGTGGTTCCTGTACGTCTCCGGCTTCGTCGTCCATACCGTCGAAGTCTTCGGAGTCGAAGTCGAGCATGTCGGTTAAGTCGTCGACAGTGGCTACTAAGTGGGTGGTGGGTGGGCAGCGAATTTCTTCGTCGTCTGCATCCCATTCTAGCCAGACATAGTTCGGCCAAGGTTCTCCTGACAGGGAGAGAGACCTTAATGAATTTAGCAAGTCGCCGAAGGGCGAGTGCTGAAATATATCCGCGGAGGTGAACTCCATGATCGGCGCCCAGTCGGATTCGACGGGCACGGATGTGAGCGGCTCGGAGTCCGTGGCCGGAGATGAACCCAGTGGTTCGGCGACACGGCTCTCGTAAGGGGTGAAGTCAGTATCTGGCTCTATCGCCACTGAGAGGGCGGCCTCCATGGCGGGGTCTATCCCTCCGCTCTTGGATGGCGCGATTTGCTCCGGATTAACGACCGGAGTAGTTGCGAATGCGATCTCACGAACACTGTCCGACGGCAGAGTTACATCATGCTCGTCGCGATTGTGCGGCGCGTCGGACATGGGCTCGAATTCGTCGAAGATCAAGTCTCTGCGGATGTCGGCCGCGTAGTTCAAGTTTCCAAATCTGACCTGATGGCCAGGGGCGTAGCTCTTGATCTGCTCCAGATGGCCAAGCGAATTGGCCCGCAGTGCGAAGCCGCCGAATACGAAGGTCTGTTCGGGGAGGAAAACCTCGCCCTGGACCACATCGCTAGCGATGATCGAAGGAGCCATCAAGCCTTATGGTGACGACACAGTGGAACTCTCAATGAAAGCACCAATGTCAGTGTCAAAACCGGTGGATCTCGGGTAGGGGGTCCCGAACTGTGCGTCTAAGGCGGATGGTAACAGGAGGCAGGGGACACGATGTTTACCCAGGTTCGGGCCCTCTTGATGGAGGTAATACCCTACGTCCTGCTTGATTGTTCTTGATGATATGAGTATTACAAGAGTTGATCTACCACGAGATCAAAGAGGCCAAACCCTAGAAGCTAGCCTATGGTATGATTGTATGTTGTCCTACGGACTAAACCCTCCGGTTTATATAGACACCGGAGGGGGCTAGGGTTACACAAGGTCGGTTACAAAAGAGGAGATATACATATCTGTATTGCCTAGCTTGCCTTCCACGCCAAGTAGAGTCCCATCCGGACGCGGGACGAAGTCTTCCATCTCGTATCTTCATAGTCCAACAGTCCGGCCAAAGGATATAGTCCGGCTGTCCGGAGACCCCCTAATCCAGGACTCCCTCACTCCCGATTACACACCACCAACATTGAGCATTCAGCCTCCAAGATCATGATATCCTTTATTTCTATTAAATCTTCATCCCTCAGATTTTTTTCCAACCATCCACCTCAAAAATGTTATTTCTGATTCTATCATTGTCATTTTCTCTTCTTTTGCATTGTAAATTCTCTTCGACTCCCCTATTGACTCTTCCCGCTCCTTTAGGTCCACCATAATTTCCAGCCATGATATCCCCTTTCAACCCTGGCGGTGGACCAGGAAACCCTAATTGTTCAGGTAGGTGACCGTCAAGTCCCATTTGGGGCAGAGGAAGGCTATTTAAGTAACGGAGAGTGCCAAAAAGCGCATTTCCAAAATACGCTTCCTCCACCCCAATTCCAAGCCCATCAGGGTCAAAATAAGGTCAAATATTTGGCCCATGATTACCAGCTGACCCTTCTGAAACCCCAGGTCCATTTTCACCATCAATTTTTGCTCCCTCCTAGTATAGTACCTTTCTATACCAAAATTATTCACAACCAATTCACCAAAATCTAGCATATCCTCTAACCAGAATTTAGGGATAGCCGGAAAATTTACCATCAATCATATGATCTCTAACATCTATCCCACAAGTGATTTTCCTGTTCAAATTTTCCTCAACAAAATTTGTATCCCAATCATATAAATGCATAATAGAGGGACAAGGTCGGTGTTCATTAGTTTCTTTATTCACGGAAAAAGCAAAAAATATCTAATACAATATTCTTCATCATAAAGTCTAGGTGTATTCAGTTTTCTATTTCTGATTCTATTGTTCCCCATTCTAGATTTAGAATTACCAATCCTCTCCTTACTAGAACATAAAGGAGAATGCAGATGTTTTGGTAAGGAATCTGACTTGTGAAATCTGACGAGAACGCAACCTCCTCGTCGAAATCCTCACCAGCAAGTAGCCAGAAGTGGTTACAGGAAGGGGAAACCCCTACTCCGCCGCAACGGAGAGCAAGTCTGAGCAGGCGAGGAGATCGGCGAGGAAAGAGCGGTGCCCACCGCGGCGTGTGTACCACCTCTCTTATCGCCTTCTTCCGCTTGCTAGGCTCGTCGTCCTTAATGAGGATCGGTAGGTCCTTCGTTCCCGGTGTTGGAAAAGCCATCACCACCCCCACCGCGAACTCCACCAGGCCTGGAAGAGCTCGAATGCGAGAGAGAAATGCCGCCCACATCCGCGCCTACACCGGGCCTGTCTATTTCGCTTCCTCCATGGCCCAAAGCAATATCTTGAGCGGTAGCTTCGCCTTCCCGTCGGGGAAAAGCCTCTCGTCCTCTTCCACACTCAGATCCTTTCATATGCCCATCACCTCCTTGGCCATCTCGCTCGAGTTCGCGAACCACGAGCTTGTCTCATGCAGCCTTGTCATCTTCAGCACATCACCGCCAATGATCCTCACCATACGGGCCTCCCACTCTGTCATCTAGGTCAGGGTGGCAAGGGGAGCTGCGACCGAGCATGGATGGAGAGGATGAATCAAAGTGACAGGGGAATCACGGTGCAAACGAAGAAACCGGCGGGAGCTACAACACTGGGGAGCAGTTAATACTCCTCTACCCAAGCGTGGAGTCATGGTGTCGCCCTCTCCTCTCTCCTCGATTTGCGAAACATGCAATGTATCACCCTGCACCACACCAACCCGTGCAACGTGACATGAAAACTGGATTTTCATACCTTCTCTTACCTCCTCACCGTCACGTCCCGCCCGCACATTGAGCCATCGACAATCCGGTCGTCCTCGTTGAGCAGAATCAGCTGACGAGAATCACCTCGCCGGAGAAGGATTCCATGGTGGTAGACGGACAAACTCGCCGCCCTGAGATCGGCAATGCAGAGCACCGACAACCGCATGTCATCCGAAACTGTGTCGCGGGAAAGCGTGTCCATCTTTTCATGAGGTCACCGTATACATCTCCTTATTCGCGAGATGTCGAAAAGAATATGCCTCCTTACACTAGGATTTGATCCCGACGAGCCGGTAGTGCAACCGTCCCCGATGTTGATTTGTTTTGCAAAAATATTTCGGTTTCACCGTCGATGTAGATTTGTTGCTAGAGTGTTTTCCATTTGTTGCGGCCGAGTTTTTTTTTTCTTTTTCTTGTCGGTGAACACGTCTAACTCACAGCACCGCGGTATCCGTGGGGGCAAGCGTCGTGTCCCAGGTCGCCACTGTAAATTTAACCGCAATACCGCACGCTGATGCATCACAGTACGTGCGTGGTGAGTAGATTCCACGTCGAGCCGGACAAGGACGTCCGGCGGGGTCGGAATCTCCTAGAGCGGCAGTACCTTCTAAGCTCGTCTCCAAGCTCCAGACCAAATGCGTTTATGCGTCGATCAATTGCGCTCCCTGATTCGCGCGTACGTCGTTTTTAACTTTCGAGGTTTTTCCCGCCGTCTCCGAACGTAACCGGCGAGCCCGTCCCCATCCCTCCCATGGCGCAGCAGGCATTGTTGGATCCTCCCGCACTCAACCTGTGGTATACTTAAACTACGTAGTAATTAAGCAAGGCAAGTTCCATGGCGACAAGGAGAAACAGTGACGCCACCTTTGTCTCCTACCCAACCCGGCCATGGGATGATGGGATCGACGCCACACGCATTTGCACCGCACCATCGCAGAGGTCCAAATTAAGCCGACCAATCACCTCGGTCGATCGGAAGGAACCCTGCGGCTTCGAGCCCTGGATTAATAATAAAAATGCTAACAACTTGGCGCCAAAGCAAGCTGGCTAGTCGCTCACGCCGCCAATATACAATGCTATACAGAACATGGTTGGCCTAGGATACGTACATGCGGTATAGAAAAGACGCCGCGAAGTTGAACAAGTAATCGAAGCCTACGAGGCTAGCTTACAACGACCGAATAGTGTATGCATATATATGTACGGTGCAAGGTTTTACTACTCTATTTTCTTGCGAGAAGCTAAGCATCATTTTGCTCGCCGTTGGATCTGGTCAATGATCGTGGTTAGGTTCATCGATCCTCGCAATTAGAAGGTGACGCCGCTTTGTTTCCACAGATGATGGAGAAACTTTTTTTTCTTTTCTTTTTTGTGGGCAGATGATGGAGAAACTTTGTCACGGCTCAACCGGTCACCGTCTCCTTTTAGCAACAAGGAAACAACCGGCCAATAGAGCTGCTTTGCGATGCCCTACGTACGCAACACAAGAAAAACATTACTTTTTGGAAGAAGAGGAAGAAAACCCATATTGCAACACGTGCCCATTGATCTAGGCCAAGAAAAACAGTCGCATGCCGACGTTTGCAGGTAGGAGTATTGTTTTTCCCCTGGAAAGTAAGTACAAGTTGGCAAATTTCCTAATGGAATGCGCAACGCAAATTCCTACGAAAATGGGACCACTAACATAGAAAAAATCCCTACGAAAAGTCGAAAACTATGGACCAGTAAAATTCCCAAGGAATTTCTCTCAACCACATAGGACCTAAATTTCCCCCATCCAAGGGAAGCAACCATCACATGGATTCACCTTGATGCCTTTTGGCCCCTATCTATCTCTTCTCCATCTGATCTGGTCCAGAGTCCCCCCCCCCCCCCCCCCCCGGTACCATCCAGATGCATCGTGTTTAAAATATATATCTTTGATATATTATGGAACTTTCATACTATGTGAATTTTCATTCCAAGTTATTCATGTACCCTTATTTTTAATAGCAATTTCGGTTTGTACTCCGATTGTTGTGACTGCAGCTCGATCTTGGCACATTCTCAAATGGATGTCAAAAATGATTTCATGAGTTTTTTCTATATGCAACCACCTATGGGTATTGAAGTCCCTGATGGTCATGTTTGTCGCCTTCGAAAGGCCCCCTATGGAAAAAAAAGCAACCACCTCGTGCTTGGTTTGAGCGGTTCAGCTCTATTCCAAAGATACCCAAATCTTGTTGTTTTGAGGGAAAACAACACTTTACCTTTTTTTGAACATGGATAGGCCCAGACTTCCATTCATTTCAAGAGCATATTACAATGTTAGTTACATAGCCATCGATGTTGGCATTCTAGATAGTTTGGACAACCTGGAAATGGCTATCATTTTGAATTGAAATTGTATAGCAAGAAACGGGCTCATTTGAAGAGTTGAGAGTCTGTTGAGTATAGTTGTGGGCCCATTTAAATTCCTAGATGTATGGTAAATCGAGGGGTTCGTCTGTGCAACCTAGATGAATTCTACCAATAAAGCCCTGATCTCCCACATCACATTTTTTAAGATATATTCATGCCAACAGCCACCTTGGTTAGATTGAGGGAACCAGACAGGAAGGTGGCCTGTTACAGGGAAATGAGGTTGCAATCTTGGCTCCAAAAGGTAGAGTTGATGCTTCGGGCTAGAGGGGCGGAAGGGTGGCAGCAGAAGAAGCCTGAACCTTGATCTTGCGGGTTCCCGAGCCACTAGTTGACATGAGAAAATTGTGGATTCATGTACCTGTAACACCAGCAAACATGGAATCCTAGTGTTATTGAATGTAACATTCGAGAAGACTTTTTCCCCTCAATAAGATGATCAAAGTAAATTGCAAGTCCCTGCAATGGAAGAGAGTGTTGCGCTTGAACTGACGCATCCCCATGATCATGTACATCTTTCAAGAGGGCTTCGCATGATGAAATGGCCCTCTCAGCTTGGTGTGCCTAGTGAGGAACACACATTTTCCTAGCAAAAATGCAATTAGTTTAAGATTTCCACAAACACCATAAGAATGTTTCCTTTAAATTTCAATGGTGGCATGTGGGTGATTCATGGATAGTAGACTCTAGACGATGATTTGTAAGGAGACATGGTTTTCGGTAAGAAGATTAGATCTAGTATACCATGGGTGGTTGAACCATGCAACTCTAGCAAAGGAAAATGAAAGAAAAAGACGCAATTATCCTCATGTTGATTACACATGCAACATTATTTATCTGTATGGATAGAGAATCTACAGGCTCTTATACATGTGGATGGTGCTTTTAGAAGGAGCCTAATGGCAAAAATTTAAACTCTTGGCGTCATCTACTTATGTTTCCAAACCTACTTGAGAAATTTTCTTTTACCAAATTGCATCTTTTTCTTCAAAGAGGGAGGAAATAAGATGATTGTTTCACTTTTTTGACTTGAAGCCCAAATATCTTTCCCTACCCCTACCAGGATAAATAAAGTTAGCAAGTCAAAATAAAACACTTTAGTTCTTTCACTCGTAGGATCAAGTGACAAAGAAATAGGGGAAAGAAACAACAACTTGATTGAAATGTAGGTGCAAAATAGTGGAGCAACTGCAAGAAATGTTTGAAGGGGGGGGGCTTGCAAGAATAGTTGCATGGATATAGCAGACATAGGAAAATGTCTTGACCCTAGAGTGTGCCGTTCTAGAGCCTGGGTTCATCTACTCCCACCCATGAACAATAATTTCAAAAAAGATCAAAATTCGTTTAGCACCGTAGATGCTCTAGGCACTAGGTGCGTGCAAAATTTGTTGGTGAAAGAACATTTGAGGAGAGCTCATAAAAAAGTAAGAAGCTTTGAAAAAAGACACTATTGAGAGCCAATTTTTTTCTGGGAGCTCCTCAAATGTCCATTCATGATGAAATTTTGCATGCACCTGGTTCACTTGAGCATTTTTACGGCAAAAAAATTCATTTTTTTTACTATGTTTTAAAATTTACAATTCACCGGGTACGGATGAGGCTGGGCTCATACGTGGATTACCGCTTGATAACACTCCTACACAAACTAGTTTTAACTAAAAAGAGGTTCAAGTGATATTCCTATGGAATGGAGGCATGGAAATAGAGATATCACCATTCTTTAGCCCTCCGTTGGGTTGTAGGATTTTTGTAGGAACGGTATAGGATAGGATTTTTGAAAGAAAAATTTCTTTGGAGCTCTTTGGTTTGTAGGAATGAATTCCTATTCCTATGTAGGACAGAAACCAATCCTTCGCATTTCAAAGAAAAAAATAACCAAGACTCAACGGAAAAAATTCATATCCTATATTTCAAATGACATCTCTTTCCCTATAAAAATTAAGCAATTTTTCCTATCCTATGAATCAAAGTATAGGGATGTAAACGGATCAGATCGGATAATGCCTTCCCCATACCTTTTACCATATAATTTTGTCGGATTTGGAGCGGAGCGGATAATGAACGGATGTGGATTTTATAGGACTACGGATTCGGAACGGACTCAGACCGGAAAGTATTGGGCCATAAATGCAATGAGACATGATTTTTATTTCTACTATGCAAGCAATATGAACATAATTATTTTATCCGACCACATAACACTAAGAGTGACAAGGATTTATACTAACTCGCACCAATACGACAACAATTTATATGCGGTGATTCTAGTTAGTGGGGTAATTGGATATTTGGGCTTGTTGATTGACCTAAATTTATCATATGATCCTATTTGATAATCTCGAATAATCCGCAAAAAATACCGGGTAATCCACATCCGTCGGATATTATCAACACCGTATCTACTGGATATCCGGTTGACCAAAATCCGCATCTGCATCCATATATGGTGGATTCGTGCATATGCATACCATATCCTTTGAAATGGATGCGGATGCGTATTCGTTACATCCGTACCAAAGGAGGCCTTAGGTTTAAAGGACATACAAAAAATCTTTGAAATTCTAAGATGCTCTCAGCAATTATAAGCAACCGCAGGGACCTACATGACAAAGCTTCAAAAAGAATATTGGGCCACTCCCCATCCCCTCCCTCGCTTCTTCCCATCACACGCTCCATTTCCGAAGAAAACAGAGCACAGAAAAAGAAAGGATTTTGATTTGCTCTCGTGCGCCTGCGGCGTCGTCCACAACGCCAATCTGGGCAGCACTCCATCCTCTCTACATAAGCGGCTCCCCTCCACCATCCCCTTCCTTTCCTCTTCCGCCTCCCTCTCCTGGCCGCCGCCTCTGCCCCCCCTCCCGCTGCCGCGGCGCCGCAGCCCAGCGTCGCCGCCGACGCATCCGATTCCTCCCGCCGCCTCCGCCGCTCCCGTTCTTGGCCGCCGCCGCCCCCTCGTCAGCAATCTCGGACATTCCTTTTCGAGGTATGAGCCTTTTCGCCATCCAGTGATGACCTCTGCAAATTTTCGGTACGCCGTGTGCGCACCGCCTAGATCCGGCCCTGGGCCGGGGAGGGCCGTGAATTGATCCTTGCTGCCGGTTACACGGTTCGGTATGTCGTGTAGTTGTTCGGTCTGTTATTATTTTATGGCGAGATACTGTTCACAGATCACCTTTGTTGAGCTGCACAGGTTTTGCGTGGAAATGGAATTCTCGTTCAGGATTCCTAGTTTTTGTGTGTGTTGGGGAATATCTCTGCAATGTTTTGCTGGTGATACACCATCCGTAGGGCAGAAAAACCATAGGTGTAAACGATATTCTTGGAATAAGAACATCTGTGTAAAGAGATTAAAATCAAGCTTTTGCATTTACAGTTATCCTGTTTGCACCGCCTTTTCTGTTTGGAGTTGCAAGTAGTAATTAACATCCCATTTGACCGTTCCTGTTGGGTGAATCTTCGAATGATCCCCAATTTGAGCTACCAAAGTGATTAGGTCATTAGGCATCTCTGTTTGACTATTAGCTGAAACCAGATTCCATTTTGCTTGGGGTGAGAAGAAAGTAGAATATTCCTGTCCTATGCGTTTTGCAGGTGCCTTAGGTGTAAAGTGTCCCTATCTAGTCCTACAACAGTGCAGTTGCATCAAGTCATCTCTTGCAGATATATGCTGTTTCTTTTCTCGCCTTTTTCCAGTCATTGAGACATGGTACTGATATTCTTCTTCTGGTGTTAAGTAACTGCCAGCAGTGACTACTCGCCATACTGGGAAAGAATTCTATGAGACCAGGTCTCACGCGAGACCCATCCTGATGGATGACACGTGGCATTCACAAATCACAAAGCACCCCCCACCCCCCACTTAAAATCAGGGGGAGAGAGATTAGATGCTTTGTGATTTGTAAATGCCGTGTCATTCATCAGGACGGGTCTCACCTGCTAACCGTGAGACCTGGTCTCATATAATTTTTTTTCCCCCATACTGAGTAGATTGACTTGTGTTTTTCTATCGAGCTATTAGAGCAACTCCAACACGCCGACCCAAACGGACGCGTCCGCTTTTTCATTTGGGTCAGCTGGTGCGCCCAACGGGAGGCCAACCCAAATTTACCCGCGTGCAAAAAAAAAACACGTCGCAGAAATAAACATAATAAAACATTAAGTGGCCGATGAACCACCGGCCAAAGTCCACTTAAAACATAATTAAGCATTAATTAAAACATAAAAAAAAGTCTGCGCCCGCATGCTGCCCTAGACATCCGCTTGCCCTTGCCCTTGCCATCGCCATTGCAGCCGGTGAGGTCGACAAAGACGGGAGCCGGGCCAGCACACCCGAACGCTGCTTGGTAGGCTGCCAGGGCAGCCTCCTCCGATGACTAGATTCTTGCTGTTTCATTTAACTGTTTCATATGTAGTACCATTTCACTTTGATCGATGAAAATCATTTTGGAATTCTATTCTCTTTAATGAGACAGTTGGAATTTTTCTCTATGTACTTAATATGCGCTAGTATTCAGTAAGAGGGGCCATACTTTCGATTCCTTAAGTTTAGAACAGATTTCAGAGACCTACAATTCAAGTTTTGTTTTTGAAATGACATGCAATTCAAATCGTTGTCTTGTCCCTATCCTTTAGCAAAAGTTGACATTATGTCTCAGGTGGTAGCAGTACATGATTGAACAGTACCCTACAATACTTCAACACTAATTTAATATATTCCTTTCAGCTGTATATCAATTGAGTTTGTGCATTATGTTGACTCATGATCATTGATTGACCATTGTCCTTTCCTTCTCTGCAGCCGTGATTCAGTTGGTCAGATAAAACCCTGGTGTGATTCCTCTGAAGTTTAGCATTGTCGCTGCTTTGAGAAGAAACAACTTTATCTCTTTGTAGAGCACTGGAAAATGGATCGTAGAGATACTTCAGGGTTTGTCAGTGGTGGTTGCAAAGATAACTTGTACTGCTAAATGCCTTAGGTTTTCTAACTTGGTAGTTTCGTTGACCATTATTTAACCCGGAAGTGAGGCAAGCTTGGGCACTGAGAACGATGGACCCCAGGCCCGGGCAGTCAGCATTTACTATAAGTTTCTCAAATCCGAAGGCCATTGTGAGCAAGTTCCCTGTCGCCCCCGTAGCCAGTCACCCCGCAGACAGTAATAGTCAACTTGATGTGCAAGCTCACGATTATTTGTACAACCAACCAAGAGGAACCAAGAGAAAGTTCGATGGCTTGTCGCTTGGCCTGGGCAACTCATCAAACTCAGATTCCAGCAAGCAAAGTATGCGTGCTGGCTGCACCATATCTTCTCCTAAGGGTAGTGATGAAGGTTCTTCTGTTGATTTGGGCTTAAATTATCTTACGCTGGGCAATGAAGGTACTTCCAGGCTGGATAAGCAGGCTAGTGATTTTAGGAGAACTTCGGCGAAGGCTGGGTTGGATCTTGAGTTATCTTTGTCTGTTGGACCATGTCAATCTGCTATTACTGGCCAAGACCTAACTTCAGCAACCAAACAGAACAACCCATTTCTGCAGCCATACATTATGGACTTGGTCCCAAGAGTTGACGAAGGTTCTACATCTCTTCATCGACCGTCTGGTGGTCAGTTCCTTAATTTCCTTAATAAGACTGCAAGGATGACTGGGTTTTCTCCAAGGCAAGTTTTATCAGGCAGCTCTAACCAGAGTCAGGGTCCAGCTTCACTGCCAACATTGCTCCAACTACAAGAAAGTCCAGCAACCTGTACTTCTGGGTCTGTTAGTCCACAACATCGCATCAGCAGCACAAAAGTTTGTTCATACCCAGGATGTAGAAAAGGGGCCAGAGGTTCGTCAGGGCGCTGCATTGCACATGGTGGGGGGAGAAGGTGCCGTAGAGAGGGATGCAACAAAGGCGCCGAGGGCAAGACCATCTACTGTAAAGCTCATGGAGGGGGACGGCGCTGTGGGCACCTTGGGTGCACCAAGAGCGCTGAAGGCCGTACTGATTTCTGCATAGGCCATGGCGGTGGTCGGCGTTGTATCCACGACGGCTGCAGAAGAGCAGCAAGAGGGAAATCTGGCCGCTGCATCAAACATGGTGGTGGAAAAAGGTGCCAGCAGGAGAACTGCACAAAGAGTGCGGAAGGACGTTCAGGCTTATGCATTGCCCATGGAGGCGGACCTCGCTGTCAGCATGCTGGTTGCACGAAGGGTGCACAGGGAAGTACTGATTTCTGCAAATCTCATGGTGGTGGCAGAAGATGCACGCACCCTGACTGTACAAAGGGTGCTGAGGGAAGCACGCCATTCTGCAAAGGGCATGGAGGAGGCAAACGTTGTTCGGCTCAAGGCTGCACAAAATGTGTGCACGGAGGTACACAGTTCTGCGTTGCGCATGGAGGTGGCAAGAGGTGCGTGGTGGAAGGATGCACCAAGAGCGCCAGGGGTCGTACCGATCGCTGCGTTGGTCATGGTGGGGGCAAGAGATGCGTATCTGTTGGGTGTGATAAGAGCGCACAGGGAAGCACCGACTTCTGCAAGGCACATGGAGGAGGCAAGCGTTGCACCTGGGGTCATCCTGGCTCCGATCTTGGAGTTGGCAGCCCTCCCTGTGATCGCCTTGCTAGAGGCAAGAAAGGCATGTGTGTCCATCACAACCCGCTCCTGGACGATGACCGTATCCACGGCGGCCGAACGCTGGCGGCTTTCAGCATTACAAGCAGCGCTGCTTCCCTTGATCGTCGGAGCCACCCTGCAAACTCGGAAACCAGCAGGCGCAGCATCTCCACCATGCTTCCAGTGGAGGCTCCCGGTCGTGCGCCTCTTCCTGAGGGCCGGGTGCACGGCGGTAACATCGTGTCATTGTTTGCTAATGGTCTGAGCTTCGGGGAGAACTCCAGCAACAATGCCGAGGCCAGTACCTCAGCGCCTCGCAGCTTCAAACCTGCCAAGGAATTCAGCGCCTCTGGTCGCAGCAGCTGGCTCTAGCGCCCAAGGCTTTCCTCCCGCCCGACCTCCGTTTCGACATGGTTCGTTTCGTCTGGCAAGTGTCTCCTGCTCCTGCCCTCTGGTGTGAAGAAAGGCCGCGGTATGATTGTGTGAAGTGTTTGTTGTCTTACTTATGGATTTGTATGTATTAACTGCCCCTCTGTAAGATAGATATAAATAAAAGGGGTTGGGTGTCGAAGTGTTAATTAATTTTAGGTCTTGTGTTGAAGGTGTGTTCATAGTACAGTGGTCTACAGTTATGCATGAAGAATTAGCCCTGTATGAGGTTCCTCCCATCAGTGGTCTATAGTTATACAACATTTGGGTGTAGTAAATATTGGTGTTGCTGCTGTTGTATACAAACATATATTGGGGGCGCTTGTGTGTGTGTTTGTGTGTGTGAAGTTCGTTCTGTCCATCTGAATAATAAGAAAGTTATGGTTGTGATGGTTGTTGTATCTCTCATCCTATGTGTCAGGGCTAGTGATTTTATCCTGCATGCGTATATATGCTTCTCAGTTCTCTCAAGGCAGAGGCCGAATGTTTGCTTGTCAGAAGATATTCCATTATTGTATAGAAGAAACATATTGAGATCTGTAAGGCATACATGTTTTTTTTACTACAACAACAACAATAGAGCCTTTAGTCCTAAACAAGTTAGGTAGGCTAGTGATGAAACCCATAATATCTCACAATCAACTCATGGTTTTCGCACATGGTCAGCAAGCTCTCACACAACCCTATTAATGGTTAGTTGTTTGGTGACACTCAGATCTCTTTTTACGGACTCTTTCCATATCAAGTTTGGTTTGCCTCGGCATCTCTTGACATTATCAACACGCTTTAGCCAGCGTGCTATACATTGGAGTTTCCGAAGGCTGCGCTGGATATACTCAAAGCATCTCCGACAATGTTGGATAAGCTTCTCTTCAATCGGTGCTACCCCAATTCTATCTTGTATATCATCATTTCAGACCCGGTCCTTTCTTGAGTGGCCACACATCCATCTCAACATGCGCATCTCCTTCACACATAATTGTTGAACATGTTGTCTTTTAGTCAGCCAACACTCAGCGTCATACAACATTGTGGGTCGAATTGCCGTCCTATAAAACATGTCTTCTAGCTTTTGGGGCACTCTCTCGTCACAGAGAACGCCAAAAGCTTGCGCAACTTGATCCATCCGGCTTTGATTCGATGATTCACATCTTCATCGATATCTTCATTCTTCTGCAACATTGACCCCAAATATCGAAAGGTGTCCTTATGAGGCACCACATGCCCATCAAGGCTAACCTCCTCTTGCCTAATAGATTGTGATTTGGAATATTATGCCCTCTTTAGTTGTTTGGATCGTCACTTGTTGGTTCAGGAATAGCTCCTCTGCTCACTCAGGCTTTGAATTATTTGCCGAAGTTAAGTATTACTCATCATACAGTACTTTTTTTCAAAACACCACCGTACACTGCACGTACAACGCGTATCTACATATCAGGCCAGCCAGTACATAGCCCTGCAATAAAAAATATTATATATACACTGAACTTCACATCGTCATCAGTCATCACATGATAGTGCAGTGGGATCCAATGCTCGCCACTGCCTCACTCACTCACTCACCGGCATCCCCTCTGAAGAAAAGGAAAAACATAATTCAAAAGTGTTGGCACATCCTGAAAGTCCTAGTACTTCTCCTTTTTCTCCCTGGTATTATACTCTTTGCAGAAAAGATGGATCAAAAGTTGCAAGGGGAGAAAGGGCAGCGAGAGAATAAAGGACTGCCCACTACTGAAGCAGGCAGACTTTATTTTCTTTTATTTCTTACAGAGATGATGGTGTGAAGAACGATTGTTTAAGATACGATTGCTTCAGCAACGACTAGACTCATCATGCTTTTCTAAAAAAAAATCACTACTCATCATGCTTACTACACGTGGATCCAAAAGGACATAAGTGCAACAATTATTGGAAGTAAAATCCACTGACCATGCTGGTCCAGTCATTACCTTTTGCAGCCCCCCTAGCTCAGCTAAGTGGTACAGGCCAGCTTAGCAGTATGAAAGACATTGAAAGTGGCATTATTGTTCAGGAGTATGGTTTTGTGGTTTCCATGATTTCAAGAACAGTATGATTTCATATCTATGCTTTCACAATTCAGAGTATACAACAACTCTAGTGGTTCTAAAGTCTAGTTCCAAAAGCACGTAATTACGCCTGAGATACACTTACTTACGGGGGAAGAAACAACCAGCAATGGTTTCATAATCCTGCCAGCCTGGCAGTTCCAATGGAAACCATCAGGTCGACTGAAAAAGGAAAAGAGAAGAAAAAAATCTCATGTGTCCAAATCCATTTTTCCTTGGAACTTGGCATGGTAAAGAATTGATTGGTTGCAGAGGATTGTTAGCTTGACACCAGTAATTTTAATGCTAAAATAAATATATATACAGTAAGAATTCAGGACCATGTTTGTTTTCATCATAGGTAAAAGGAGTGAAGGGAACACAAACTGGTGAGCAGGGAACCATTATTCAGATGTCCATTCCGAGTTTCCCAGTACAAGCAAGGCATTCTAACTCCTGATCATGATTTGTACCCTTAACAGATGTGCTATTCTATAATCGAGTCTCTAAGGCTAAAAGAAGAAAATAGATAGGATAACCGCAGCCAAATAGTGTGCAATCCAACCCCAAGCTCGCATTTCCTGCAAACAGAAATCACAACGTCAAATCAGGTTATGATAATGATGTGGTATCGTCACACACCAAAGGTAAAGCAAGAAGTTCAGGATCATTTCTTATTACACAATACCCGGAACCGAGGTGATTTTAATAAACACAAGTGACAAATTATTCTAGTAGGGTAAAGTACAGGAAGCTTGTTATTCTAGATAGTTTGGTTAAAAAATCCCATAAATTATTTGCAGGGGAAGTGTTAGAGAATTCAGAACATGAACTTGCAGATCAATACCTCGTTCAATTATGCACTACACTCATAACAACAAACTACCTTCGAAGAAAGGGATTGACAATCATCCAATTTTTTTGCTAGGCATTTATTAGTGCAATGAAATTGGCTTAGCCCAACTGGGTAAAGAGGTTCCATAATAGTATGAACGGAAGGGAAACTTATTCGGACCTTATTGGCATTTACATCGTTTTAGAAGTAGGCAAGTTAATTTCTTGTCATTGTCTACTTTATGGAGGATCTCAGTATTTACTGCTCTGCCTGTGTTATTTCTATTTAGTACAATTGAAGTTCTTCTTTGGACAACATTGGCACCAATACAGTTTGCCAAAGAACACATTCATCCACAACACTGACAGGCCTTGGTCGTTAACGAACATATATTCCAATGTTCACGACCTGGATAAGGACAGCCAACAATCAACCGCCACATTCATCCCATGTGTGAATGACGGAACCCCAGCAGACCTCACGGCGTCACGACCTTGAATCCTTCCGCCAAGACAGGGATGGTGTTTTTTTAATTGGTTTTCTTAGCTAAGTATCGAACTGTAATACTGATACTGTGATACAGATGCTGGACAGCTGAAGGTGCCATGATCCATAATGCATGGAAGAAATTAAATTGATAGGGCCCCCTTTTTTTGTTAAAGATGTCATGAGGTTTGGACTTGAAAGCTATGTCTGATTGACTACTGTGCCCTTTTGAGTGGCAATTGATGACTTTAGAACTTCTGATATCCACCTCTAATCTGCTATGAAGTTCATTCATAAATGTTGAGAAAGTGGATTACTGGAGCAAAGACCTTACTATAGTATAATCCAATAACCATCAAACGAGACAATACAATGAAAACAAAGACTAGTGGGCAAACAAGTAGATGGGCGAGAAGTAAATGCTTACCTTAACTGACAGCAAGGATGCGGGTGCTGATGAAGGTAATAGACCTGAGTAACCGATATCATATGAAATCCTTCCATCTGGATTGAAGAGCCCATAGTGCTTCTCAGTAGGATCTCCATTCTTCAAGTTCTCATTAAACAAGGCAAAGATGTATGCTTTGACCGGTATCTTTGGCTTGAGAGGAGTTCCCTTCCTCAAAAAGAGCCTCTTACGGAGGTTGTAATTGTAAGTCCTTGCATTCGCAACTGATGCTCCTGCTTGATTTTGATCTCCACTAGAAGCCCAGCCAGTCTCTGCCACCCGGACTTCCATGTCATTATAACCAGCAGCCTGCAGAGCAGCGTAAGCTGCATCTATCTGAGCATCAAACATGTTGTCATAGTGCAGACTAGTATTCGGATCAACTACTCCAGGGTTGGGCTGAAAGAGAGCATAATTAATGTCGATCTGCCCCGGATCAGTTAAGTAAGCCAAAAAGGGGTATGCATTGACATAGAAAGGTGAGCCGATCCGTGAAAACAAGTCCAGCAGCGGTTTCATATACACCATGACTTCTTCCTTGAAAACACATGCAGAGGGCGGATAGGAAGTAGCGAAAACAGCTTCAGAGTGAGGTGTGAAAAGCTCAATTTTGTCATCCAGATGCAGTTTCTTGAGACCATCGTACATATTCTTAACAGCTCCAACGAGCGGAGCGGCCAAGCTCGGATCGCCTCCCAGCACCTCATTCCCCACAGTGATTCCAACGATGCGTGTCTGAGAAATGTAAGGCTGCACGTTCTCATTCAGCCAGTCAATCGCGACGCTCTCATTTGCAGCAAAAGCATTCAGCAACCCATTGTGGACAGCAATGACCAGGTTGAGCCCTGTCCCTTTGAACGCGTCGAGCACGGTGTGATCTTCATTATATATCTTGACATTCCTTATCTTGGACTTCCTGAGGAGCTCAACCACCTTGTCCGTGGACGGGAGGTTGTTCGCTATTCTCCCGTAGTTTATCCCGTATGCCCCGACAAACGCGTCAGCGGGTCGATGATGACGACGACCTGGTAAACAGCAAGCACCAACAGTCAAATCTCAGTTCGTGACACCAAAGCCCGTGGTTATTTTGCTGCAAAAGCCTTACTCAGGTGGACAGTAAACTTGATGTATGAATTGACGATCTAGACAAACAACACTGAATTGAATTGGATAAAAAAAACACCGCGTACCATGTGAGGGGGACGTGAGGAGGAGGCAACAGAAGAGCAGAAGCATCCAGTGAGCGCACCGGCGCCGACCCATGACCACCGTCATAGCAGGCCCGCCGCAATCCGTCGATCCGGAGCAAGAACCAGGCAGAAGACGGGCAGCAGAGTGAGGAGCGGCGTCAGGAGGGCAAGCAAACCGCGCCGTGCTCGGCAATTTGGTTCCAGGCCGTGGCATGGAGCCGGGGCGGCAACTTCCATAGACGGGCTGGGGCGGCCGCTCCGAGGCCGGGCACCGGCGGCTGCTCCCCCCCCGCCCCCGCGCAATCTTGGCGGCCCTCTCCTCACCGCCGCCGTAGCACAGGAGCAGGACGGCGAACTTGCCAAGAACGGAGAAAGAATCAGCAAGAACAACACCAACCAGTCCGCCTGAACCCAGCCCAGGACAAGAAGGAATCTCGGCTCCCGCCTGGCGCTGGCCTCCTAGCACTCAGCCCCACCCGGTGGCACGTACCAGGCGCTCCGGCTCTACTCTACTCTAGTAGCACCGGGGAGCAGAGTGCATAGCCCAGTGCAAGTGGCGCCCTTTTCTCCAGGCTAACCTCTGCTTCGGCGGGGGGTTAATAAGGGTTTGTTTGCTTAGCGACGAGGAGATCGGGAAAAGTTGGGAGACGAGACGAGGCGAGGCGAGGCGGGGTGGGGACGAGGTGGATTGGCGACCCGACGAAGGGGACGCGGCGGAGGAGGGGACGGACGGAGGGCGGGTCACGCCGCCGGCCCCGCGTCGCAGACCGGATTCGCCACCGCAACGGCCGGGAGGGAGGGGAAAGAGGGTTTCCGTCTGGGAGGTTTGATTTTTGAAACGGAAGGGGAGGAGGAAGGGGGGTTAACCGGGGCCGGCGGCGGTGGTGGTGAGGTGCTCTGTGCGTGCGCGTTTGTCGTGGACCGGTGGTGGACGGCGGACGCGTCTGCTAGTCCTTTTGCGGTCCTTTTGCAGATTGCCCCTTCGAGTGTGCCTCGTGTCACATCTCTCTTCTGTGGTCGCCTCAAATTTCTGAGGATCGGTCAATTATGCGATTTTCTTCTTCTTTTTTCTTGGGAAATTATGCGTTTTTCTTTTTCTCCTTTATAGAATCTGAATGTTTTTTTCTTTTTCACCTAAAGGATCGGTCAATTATGCTCACATGCATGCACATATGCTCATAAGCCTGCTTCACCTGTATAATGTTGGCATGGTTTTAGGTGAAATGTCTTATGAAATGCGTGTGCTTATGAAGAGGGTATGGGTTCAAACTTCACCAAGAACACGATGTAATTTTGGCGGGGGTGTTACTGTGATCGGTATTGTTGTGTGTGCTTAAAGAAAGTTGTAAGATGCATATATAACCCCCGATGGGGTCCATCGCTGCGACATGCGGAGCTAGTAGATCATTTAATTATATATTTTTTGTCTAACAGCATTTTACATAAAAAATTAAAGTTGCAGCGACGAAAAAGTTGCAACGTGGATGCAACTAGAGCTTACAGTTCGAAGAGAAACAGCGACTTTTTTGCAATGTTTCTATCAAAAAAAAAAAAGAAGTACCTAGGTAACCAACTCGATGACGTGTTGATCAACTAATCAAAGGTTAGTGATCGTGCGGCTAGCATCAACTTCTTTTGTTTCTTTGCTGTTTCTACTTTGTGCTGTATGCTCGCCTTTTTTTGCAAGGCCTTCTTTTTAGATGTAAGTTGCCATCCCGTGGTGAGGTGCTGCTTTAAGCTGTGGGTTGTGGTCATCACATTCACACACCTAAAGTTCCTTCTCAACAAGTGGCAAAAAAGACTTGCTGATTGGCTTAACATATGAAAAGGATACAAATGAGGAAAAACATCTGAATATTCTCGTCCTTTCCCATTCACCAATATAGAACACCATAAGAAATTGCTATTGTTACTTTCTCGAGTGTTTGTTGAACCCCAAGACATCTTAAAACGTCCTTTTAAGTAGGATGGGAATTTATTTTATTTTATCTTTTCAAGGAGTATTAAAAATGCCGATTTGTATATTATAGATACAGTCATGGAGTAGTGTTTTTCTAAGCGGAAGTTTTATTGATTGAAGATATGCTTACAATCCAATTTGAGGAGCTCACCGATGCAAGTTAAAACTAGGATGCCAATCGTCAAACCGAGGGATGGACATTCATCTTGCCAGTTGAGCTCGTTCATGAGCAACGAAAATCACAACCTCTCGAGACATCGGTGGTGAATGCCTTCTTCTCGTTTGTGTGTCATGTCTACGTAGGGCCCTGTGTACAATCATGTTAGATGATCGTAGTCTTGTGGGCGGGTTTCTGCTAATTAACCGGTCAATTCTTCTTTACGGTAATAATAATTCGGCTCGCTTCAGTGTTTGTAGTCGTCGTTGGGTGGTCTATGAATCTGGACGTAATTTTTATTATTTTTGGTGTTCGTTGTACTACCATGATTGAAGATGAATAGATCGACAGTTTTCAGCAAAAAAAATAAATGACAGGTTTTTTTTATCATGTTTCGAAACAAAACAATCTCGCATACGAGTACCTTTTTTGTTCGATTACGTAAAACAGAATATTTGGTGAGCTCGGGGGGCGGAACAGAAAAGGGCGGAAGCACCACGCGTTTGGTCCTGCGCTCATCCTGCGTATCAGCTGCAGCTGCAGGCCGACCGGTGTGGCTCCGTGCGTAAGCACTCGCGAAAAACCCTAGCTGGCTAGTCGACCGGCCGGCTGTTTTGTTTGATGCCTTGACAGCGACCATATTCTGCCTTTGCCTTTGCACCGTACCGCGACGCCCGCACGGTCACGGAGGGGGGGCCCGGACGTGACGTCGACACGATCACGTTGGAATCAGCAGTGGCATGGAGGAAGGTACAGTGGGGAATCAATCATCACGGCGTGATCATCAAAGATGAGGGGGCTCTGCATCCTCTCCGTGGTGATACAGAAAAAAAAATGTTGTAGGCATCGCATCTGGTCTGAAGAAGAAAAAGGTTGGGTAGAGGAATCAGCACGATTTTATGATGGCGCCTCGAATTTCTTCTGGGATTCATGCGGTTAGTGGATTTCACTGTCAAGTAGCAGGAGTAGTTTTCATAGATACACACATTCTGCAGAATCCTGTGTAGTCCTACTTTTCAGCTTCTTTAAGCTTCCAAGCTCCTCCATCCGGCGCTGGACGCCCACTACACTGCACACACTGTGATCGGCTGTTGAGACTTAAACATCATCGACCCCATAATCGGACGATCTACCGCTCAAATCACACCCGCCGTGCCGGGCAGATATATAACTACAAGCCTACAATAATGGCACGGACAAGATTCCCCTTTCTCCAGGCCACGAACGCTGTCACGAAGGCGACGCCGTCTCCCTGCCCAACCGTCCAAACGCGTCGAAGTTAACTTTTATTTAGCACCATGCATGCATGAGATAGACTATCACTATTAATAATACTCCTCTAATGAGAGTGACACGCTATATTTTGGCCATGCTTAGTTCAAAGGTAGCATCAGGCCAGCGCGAAAACGCAATCAGTCAATGCCTTTCTGCATCAGCCGGTCACCCCCATGACTCGGACTCGACTCCTGTCTTTGCGAACCAGATCATCCTGCTTGCCTCTTTTCATTTTTTGCGTCGGACGTACATCGAAATGAGAGCGATCAGACGCGGTTCCACGGAGAAAAGAAGGCCCTTTCCAACAGATTACATATATAATCAGAGGCATACCTTGGACCAAAAAGGTATTGCTTTATGAAATTTTATTCAGGCATACCAAAGCTGTGTGGACACCAAATTGGCTGATGCCCAACTGACTCCAGCTCCAGGCCTGGTTGAGAGAACCACAGGAGGGAGATCCTGCAAATGGCACACAACTCAGGACAGGAGCATCTGCAAAAATATGCATTGAAAATACTGGGGTATGCGAGGCCCATGTTTTCTTGTATAAGTCACGTATTGTTTGTTATAAATGGTGCCGTCATCCCAGCAAATAACAAGTGCGAGCGGGTTCAGATAGCAGAGGATGCCCATCTCTAAGAGACAACCGCGTCTTTCCCAGCCACGTCGAAGGAAAGCTCTCGCTTGTCCGACCCAAACTTGAAGGTTGGAGCCACTTCCTCTGCACCAGCAGAGCCGCCTGCTGCATCGACGGAGAAAACGAGATTGTCCGTAGAACTTGGTGAGCCAAAGTTGAACTTGGGGATATCTTGGATGTCAGCTGGCGGGCTCCTTTTCGGCGGTGAGAAGAAAGTAGGCGTGGGTGGCGGTTCTGGAAGCGAAACTGAGGTTTTGGTGACAGGGAACGAGAACATGAAACCATTGGTCGCGCTTTTATCCGAGACTGCTGCAGCTGGTGCAGTTGCCGCGTCGGGCTTCGAAAGATGCTGTGAGCCGGTCATTTCAGCAACTTCTGGGGTGGCCACTGGGCTCTGGACCTTTGGAGCCGACTCCTCAGAATTGGAGCTGCTTGGGGGTTCCTGAACCTGAACAGAAGTAAACACAGCTATCTGAGTAAATAACTGTTCATAGTATGATTCTGCCAAGCATCTGCTAAATGACTAACAAACAGTACCAATACTACATAAAACTTAAACAAGTAGCCTGTAGTCAAAAGAAAACGTTGCAAGGAAACACTATTCAGCTGCATTGCACTAACATAATTCTTCCAAGTGTTTCAGCCTAGTTTAAATAGCCATTGACTATACAAACACTAGCCAATGGCTGGTGTTAAATATGAATCCCGAATTGCAAACTTGAGTAGATGCATTTCACAAATAGTAAGTAAGATTATTACGCTGGAAAATACATTGGGATATATACCTTCTTCACATTTGAAATTGCCTGATAAGCACTGGCATGCTCATTGAGGCTGTTCTGTCTGGGAGCATTATTAGTGACGGAGTCGGGCATTTTATACGGGCTGCTGATGACAACAGGGGAAATAGTTCTCTTTGCAGTTCGCCTTAGCTCTGGCTTTACTGTAGGGGATGGAATTGTCCTCTCAAGATGCTGGAGTATTTTCTGAGCTGTCTGGCTTGACTTCGGGTGAACAGATACAGCAGCATGCTTGGAAATATTGTCTGCCACTGGTATACGTCCAGTACTCGAGCCACTTTCTATGGTGCCTTTGCCGTGAGGTCTTTCTAGGGTGAATGTATGTGGAGTATCAGTGCCAACGGCATCTGCATGTACTCTTTCGGAAGAGGTTGATGGTTGCACTCCAAGAACACCATCAGTTGATGTCATTTTATCCTCTAGCATAGCCTATATTTTCAGAAAAGGGGTCAGAACAGATGAATTATGTATGCAAATTATGTGTTGTAAGATAATCCAAACAGTTAATGCCTTCAGACCTCAGCAGTCAGCACTGAAGTTTTAAAGATAGGACGTCAGCAGTCAGCACTGAAGGTTTTAAAGATAGCAACAATATTGTAACCCACTTTCAGTTTTGAATCGTAGTCCAAAACTTTTGAGGATATACTGAATGAACTGCAGGAATGCAAATCTACTCAGGTTTCAATATGAAAGATGACGCCACAAAATTACATAATAATTCAATGCAGTCATCTTAGCTTCAGTAGTTATCACAATAGTTCCAATCTTAAATGATCAACTGGGTCACGGTATTCCCAACAATGAATATTGCAATCTGGAAATATACGATTGGAGTGATTGGTTTGAAGAGTGGATTGTTCTAGGAGTGTATGATCCTAGCTCCAACCTAGCCTTCTTGTTTGGTATGAGGTATCAGTTGGTCTGGCAATGCCTATTTCATGGCTAAAGTGACAACAGAAGATCAAAAAAAATGTCAAGCCATGCCACAAAATGATGGATGATCTCATGATGGACATATCTATCCTAAATGAGCTTATTACTCAAAACTGAATATCAACGAACTAATGAAGCAAAAGAAAAAAGTGATACATCATGGTGAGAACAAAAAACCATGGGTAATTAAGCAATACCTTACTTCCAACGGAAAAAGGTGTTGAAAGCTGTGGCCGCCCAGATAAGTTACTATAGGTATCAAGCTGTCCTGTTCTCTGTAAGCACATACCAGTAAACAGACACAATTACAGCCCCAGAAATGTGACACGTGGCAGGAATCACATAAAAATCATAACCGGACAGACCTTGACAGATCTTCGGAAAACTGAGCCAGTATATGGTGAGCGAGAGGATGCAGGAGGAAGAGCTCTTCGTTTATTACTTTGTGGTGTAAGGTAGTGGTTTGTATGGTCTCGGACAACTGAACCTGGCCAGCGCACAGGAGAGTCCATGGCCACTTTAGGGAAGATTTTTGATGCTGAATTCTCAATTTCAACTCCATGACTCAAAGCTCTGAATTTTCTCTTTTGAGATTCATGTACACTTGCTGAGGTCTGTGCTTCCATATAAGCTCTAGCAAGTTCAATGGGTGAAGTAACATCATGCACCTAGAAAGCCAATGAAAATCATAAATCGGATGAACAAGAAATCAGGCAGGAAAAGTAGGTATATTATGATATTTTCTAAATAATATGCATACATTTTGCTCCTGCAAAACATAGAAATTTACTAGTAGACAAAAATAAATCACTTCAAAATATTGTAGATGAAGAAAACTATAAAGATCTTCATATTGGCAGCGTAGTCAGGAAACTAGTATTATACAGGCATACACATTTGAATTTCACAAACAAACAGACGGAACCTGGAAAACGTATTCCATACAGATAAGAAATAACAGGGATAATAGTCTCAGCATTTGTTTAAGGACCGTTTGTACAGAAATAATTAGGAGATGAAATTGTAGAGCTATGATGATCTTACATTTGACTGTGCAAACACATCAGTCCCCCAATTTCGTTCATCTGGCTTTGCAGGTATCACCAGTTTGTTAGAAAACGGTGTAGTTTCAGTTTCTTTCGCAAAAGACTGCGTAGCTCTCTGATCGTCCTCATGGAGATCAGGAGTCCTCGAACGCATGATCTCTATCAAACGTTCTGTTTCATCCCTGTCAGGCAAAATAAATAAATCCATTCAGCTGAGATTTCAAATTTCAATAAACAAAACGCAATAGCTGAGTGCTTTTGGTCAAAAGTAAAACTTGAGTGCTTTTGGTCAAAAGTAAAACTTGAGTGCTTTTGGTCAAAAGTAAAACTTGAGTGCTTTCAATCAATAAGAATTAAGGTGGAGACTAGATAACCAATTGCTATATGCTATGGAGCTAGTGGAAAGCTAAAGAGGGTAAGAGACGTATTTTTAAAATTTTGAATGATGTGTGTTTACTCCAGTTAAGAAACCCCTGGCAAGATGAAAATAATAATGAGAGGGAACACTCCAGTAAACACTCTTATAGGCACAGCAGAATTCAGAAGAGTACGCCACTACAGCAAGCAAAAGACTCCCCATAAGAAAGAACAGCAGTATACTAATCTGACAATTGGGAAAATAATTATGGGTACAATCTTAAAGGCCACAACCAATTAGCTAAAGATGTAATCTACTATTAGACTAGTTGTAAAATTAGATATTTATTACCCAGAATCAATTACCCAAGCATTTCATCTATCAGATTAGTTGTAAAAATAGAGTTATTAATGTATTCTTCCTTTTCTCAACTTTATGGACACATGCAAACAACCCATTGCAAAGAATGGCTCTGAACTTCTAACTTGTGCTTGCAACACTCTAGGCCTAATAGATAGTAATACTCTGAATTCTGATGTTTATTGACGTGGGAGAAGCCCCATACATAACAGCAATAGCTTGGCTGACAAGCCAACTCAAAGGAAATACAATCTGGACTCTGAAACAGGTTCTAATCTGGACTCTGAACCTAATAACTAATCTGGACTCTGCACCTAATACAAATTTGAACCTTAATAATTAACTTGTAGCAGTACAGAAATCCTAACCACTTTGGGATGGACGAGGGGGTGATGTGACCGGGGCTAGGGTCCTCCGACCATATGTGGTTCCTCACATAACAGTGTTTCTATTGTTTTCCCCATCTTACAGTTAAGGGGGTATTTTTAGTTCTGGACAAAAAGGAATATGGTTTTGGTTTCCCACATTTCCACACTTAGAAAAGGATCCAGCGAAATATATTTGAAGATTGAATTAAAACAGAGTCTAAAAGTGCGCACCACAAAACCTACCTAGAAAATTGCTTCTGTTTGATGATCTTCTCGATTTCAGCAAGTCCACTGCTTCGATTTATGTAATCACCTTCAGGCAGCAGGTTGGCTTCGTTTGAAAACGCTAGGGCCACATTGGTTATAGCATTGGTATTTGGTTCCATAGACTTATTCTGCAGTTTCAGGCAGATCAGAGGTTACAGAAAATCACCAGCAGACACATCATAACTGGAAGTCGAATGTAATACTAGTCGCCAGCCATGCTAGCAGAGTAAAATCACAAAGTGAACAATTGACCTTGCAGCTCTCAAACAATATATCAGCTCAGAATTACATATATGGTTCTCATCTTTCAGTTCCACCAGTACATGCACTTAAAAAGATTAACCGATTCGGGCATTAACCTGATGAGGGAAATGTCAAATGGACTATTTTCTAGTGATCTGGACAGATGAAGGAAAACCATTTGAACATTGGATTCTTTTACTATGAACAGAGCAGAACTTCTATGGTATGCATTGTTATATTAATTTCTTTGCCGTGAAACATCTGTGTGCCACTCATTGAGATCACTCTGCACAATACTTGACATGGCCTACAGTTTATTGTAACTGTGGCAGCATGGCATTGGAGACAACGTAAAGTATGCAAAGAAGCTCTATATATAGCAGATCCATTAAGTTATACAAATCATAGGAAGGCAAGCTAATGCATTCAATGCATAATTAAAATGTACCCTGCTTACTTCATGCGTTACTCTGCTCGCTTCATGCGCTACATCCATTGATTCATATTGACCCATCCGATTATCGCCTGCAAACATTGGAAGCAGCAACAAGGGATCCAGCTTAGACATGCTTTGCAGGAAAAAGAAGGAGCTACTTTTGCATTAATTTATTCGAACAATCACTCTAGATTAACCAACGAGGCAACAGGCATATGAGACAATCCAAATTTTAGATCACGTCATAGATTAAATTAAAACAATAATAAATGGTGCAAAGAGGAGTATATTATCCAATACCCAGATCAAATAAGGAATCGCTTCATCGGTGAACACAAGACACAGGATGAATTAGTATCCAATAGTGAACTGAACTCGTGGAAACTACTCTGCTTACTGCAGAAATTGAAATTCTACTGCAAATCTACAATGCTGGCCGGACGCTTGCACAAACTTGTACCTATGGCAAGGATTCAGCTCACAAGCTTGACCTCATGCTGACTCGGCAAACAAACCATATTATGCACGTTCCAAGGAGGACAATGGTAACGGTACCAAACCACATCAATCAAACAGATAAAACAAAATGAAGTTCTCAGGCATGAATAAATCAGCTAAATGGACCGGATCGGCAGGCTTCTGCGGTGCTTATGCAACCCTAGATTGGTGCCAATCGCGGAACATAACAATGGTGGGGGAGAGGATATACCTGCGGCGGCGTGGTCACGGGACGCGGCGGGGAAGACACTAGAGGCCACCGGGGGCTTCGGGAGCCAGCGCCGGGGGCCCAGCCCGTAGGGCGACGCGCGCTGCAGCCCGCGGCGCGGCGGCCGCCTCGAGGGCCCGCCCCCGCCGCCCGACGCGTCCTCCGCCGCCGCCTCGGCCGCCGCGGCCGCCGCCGCCGGGGACTGCCAACGCCGCGCATCCATCATTCCCCCTTCCGCCGCGCCGCCGACCGCTCGCTCTGGTTTGGGGCTGTGGGGCTGTGCCTGTGCGCGCGGCGGCTGCGGGGAGGGCCGGACCGGAGTAGGACTAGTGGACTCTTGTTGCTCTCCGAGAAAGTATTTCTTTTTGTTTTGTTTTCTCGGGATGGAATGGAACTGAAATAGAAAGGGCGTGCTAGGGCTTTTCCGATCGAGTACACAGGGCTAGGGCTCACAAACTCAAAGATGGTAAGTTTTTTTTCCTTCTTACTAGTTTTTAGGCAAACTCTGAAGCTTTTAATTCAATGTCACAGTGTTTACAAGGACGAAATGAGGACCGTTGGGCTGACCTAACCAAACATGGCGGCCAGCCCCTAGGGACAATGTGTGCTTCACGAGTTTGTGAGCCTCGACATTCAAGCTGCTAAATTCATGGATAATATCACAAAAGAGTTTTCCGGTGTATGATTTCATGCATGATCGCCCTGTAGATCGTTGGGTTCTTCTGTTGTATGTCGTCCACTACCATTTTGCAATCCCGACGCCACTTGAATGCTCCTCTCGTACAAATCATCCGCTAAGGCAACGCCTCCCTGATGTGTAGTATTATGAAAAATAATGTTTTTCGATTTGACAACTAAATGCGGGACCATTGCTTGGATCCGCGCATGATCGTTACTCACTCATGCGGACTCCAGGAAGTTTTTGGTTATTGGGTGCAACCGATGAGAGACGTAGCACAGGTTATCTACAACCGGTTTGGATGGCGATCCAATAATAGGCTAGGTGTTTAGTCATCTTGGCATGTTTTTTTGCCGGTTGTGACAATTATTATCTTTACTCCTTTTGTGCTTCTTTTGTGAGCCAGTACTGAACATAAGCCTTTGTTTTTGCACTATTAATCAATAAATTGGCCGCATGCATCACTCTGATGCAGGGCCGGAGGTTTTTCTCCTTTTCAACAAAATGCAAGCCCGCAATGTAACTGATGATTCCAATGGCAAATCCCATTTCTCTGTATATACGAGCAGATAGTCCGGACACAAAACGTTCATTCAACGGGGTTCCCAAATCCGAGTAAAATGTTTGGATCGCCTCAAGCCCATATATGAGTGAGAAATGAAGATGTCTGAGCATGTCCGCCAGATTAGTCAGACACTCCGGGCTGATCTCAAACCCAAGAAAAAGTCCTCACTCTCTTTCCATTATATCCTCTCCTTCTATTCTGATCAGTTGAGCAGAGACGGAGCTAGGGTTTGGGGTGCATCGGGGCTAGGGTTTCGGGGAGGAGAGGATAGAACATAGTGTGCATAAAGTGAGGACCAGACAGTTCTTTTTTGCTGGGTTTGTGATGGAGCTGGGATATCCGGACAACCTCATGTCTCTCCCACATATGGCTAGGTTTTGGGAGAGTCTCAACATTTGGCCTGACTTCATTGAAAATTGTTTGGCATGTGTTTTTGTGTATGGACGTGTTTCAATTGTCCGCACTAACACATTAGGGGAAATGGGCCCCTTCCTTGGACATGCCCTTGAAATTATTGTAATTAAATATAAGACATTTTTACAGTTCAATTAGTAAAAATACAATCGTTCGTAATGTAGGAAAAACAAAGCGTTTTTTACGAGCAGAAGTAATACATGAAAAAATAGTACAAAAAAATTATTAGAAAAATTCCTAGTCATTTCTTAAGAAAATACCCACTGAAAAAATCTTAAGAAAATCTTTTGAATGGAAAAACAACACTACTTTTTTTAAACAACGAACAACCTTTGACAATCCCTCCCATACTTTTGTTTATAGCTTGCCTTATCATTCTACAAAAATATTTCCACCCTTCATACCTTGTCACTCGGCATGCTCTCTCTCCCCCTCCACTGGTCATCCTCCTCCTATGGTATCTTAACAAATTTGAATAATTTTAAAAGTTTATTATTGCAACAACCAAAACCACAACTAACAACATCTGTAAGAGAAATGGAAAACATCTTATGACGTCTTCAATAGTATGTGCAATTTTGTGTGTTGTAAACTTGAGATGCCCACTAGGTGAGTACACAAAGCAACATGATCACTCTAAATCAACATAATCAAACACACTAGAGGCCTTATGGTTGGGGCTATTAGTGCGTAGATCGAGTGTGTTGAGGGTTTAGGTAGGGACCAAGTGTGTTGAACTTAAGACATGCCAACAAAAAGTTAGACAAGTGAAATGTGTTGAGACTATTAGTGCATATATTGGAGTTGTTGGTCAAGATATGTACTCCTTACAAACTCGTGGTGGGAAGCTTTGAGCCAGAAATCTCATGGTATTGCATAACTAAGGATATACAACAACGTCGTTCTTCAAAACAACGTTTGGATCAATCGTGGATTTGGAAATGTTCATGAACTTAAAAGTATGTTGGCAAATTTGGATTTTTTTCATGATTTTTAAAATTGTATACAGATTAAAAAATGTTCATGAATTAAATGGTACCTGAATTTAAAAATGTGCACGAATTAAAAAATATTCCAGTGACTTCAAAAAATGTTCATGAATTAAATGGTACCTGAATTTAAAAATGTTCACAAATTAAAAAATATTCCAGTGGCTTCAAATTAAATGGTACCTGAATTTAAAAATGTTCAAAAATTAAAAAATATTCCAGTGGTTTAAAAACATTTATGAATTCAAAAAATATTCACAAATTAGAAAAATTGTTTGTGGTTTTAAAAATTATTTGTTAATTTGAAAATACTTCATGAATTTGAAAAATGTCTGTGAATTTAGAAAAATAAAGAATTTATAAAAGTTCAGAAAATTTTAAAATCATGAATAAATAAAAGGAAAATAAAAATAAAAAGAGAAGAAAAATATAAAAATGATAAATAATAAAAATAAAAGAAAAAACCCCAAAATGAAAGAAAATCTAGAACCCTTCCAAAATTGGATGGAAGGTTCCAAAAATTCACCAAACAGTTCCTCATGCTCTTGCTAAATGGGCCAGCCTGCTTGACACACTTATAGATGACCACGACGTTAACAGTTACAAAAGGCGCTACATGGTATTCCTGTCTGAGCTAATACTGTCATCCAACACAAAATTATTGGGCTACATTTTTTTCTTGGACCGTGCATCTTGAAATACCATGTGATCGTGAGTGCCAAATTGTGCAGTTGAACTTTTAAGCACTTAGGTTGTTTATAAACTCAGCATACAGTCTAACTGCCAGTCGCTTGGCGACCAACTCATGTTTTCTCCATCTCAAAATAATCCCTATATCTATATCTATACTAGTATAAAAAGATTCAAAAGGACTGACCCAACTAATGTTGGCCATCAAATTATGACAATCGAATGACCTAAATTGCTCTAGCGACGAGCGCTCAACATATTTAACTTGTAGTAATTAGTATCATACTGAATATGGACAATTAGCATTAATTAATCATATACTTCCTCCGTTCCTAAATATGAGTCTTTTTAGACATTTCAAATGGAATACAACATACAAATGTATGTAGACATATTTTAAGGTGTAGATTCACTCATTTTGCTTCGCATGTAGTCACTTAGTAAAATCTCTATAAAGACTTATATTTGGAAACGGAGGGAGTATTAAGATATGATCAATATCCACCTAAGATCCGTGTACAATTAATATTCTACCAAATATCAATCTGCTAATATCCGCGTATGTATTAGTATTTTTCGAGATTTGCGTACGTATTAGTATTTTTTTAGGGATGCGTGCGTATTAGTAAATCATGGTTTCTCTAGCCGAAGCTATTGTGTTGGGCCAAAAGATAATCCAATAGCGTTTATTTTTAGCCCATGACAAGCACGAGCCTGCTATACATTTGCTCTCTGCTTCGTCGGGTCCTCGACTTCCGCCGCCACTCGGCCGCCGGTTGGCGCCTCTACCCGCCGCCCCACTTCGCCGCGACGAACTCCGCCGTCAGATTCCTCCGCAGCGGCGGCAGCCTCGCTTAGCTGCTTGGCTTGTCCTCGCCCACCACGACGGAGGTAACGCCTCCTTCCTTCCATTCTTACCAATCCATCTCCGCGATTAGTGCTAGTTTACACGTGTGATGTGCGCACGTTGCAAGCTCCAAGGGAAGAAGTACCCAGTCATGGATGAAATCCTGGTCATAATCGAGGATGTAAGCGAATAAGATAAGCTAAGCATTGCGTGAAGGGAATGATGTAAAAGCGTGCAATCTTGTTCTCCTAGCTAAGCATTGTTCCGGTCATATACTCAGTAAAAAATTGTAGTCGTGGGGAATACATAAGGCAGTTTATTAAAGTAACAAAGTGGGCCTGGAAGCGTGTGCTGTTAGGCAGGGTCGCGTACGTGTTATATAGGTCCATGGTGATTGACAGATTACAGAGAGATCAGCCGGTATGATCCCCACGCTAATCTTAATAACCGTCTGATTATTACAACAAGCAGACGCATGCGCTACACCATGGACTTATTCTAGAACATATGGTTTATACAACATCATATATACGTACAATTCAACAATACAGATATACCATTACGACAATACAACAAATATTCCACAAAACACAACTACTTTTTATTTGGAACTAGTTGGAGCCTATTGAAATGGCAGCTTGCCGTCCTTGTTGACCAGCCCTGGTTGCTTGAATGGCTTCGTATGCTTTAGTTTGCTGGTTCGCCTTCCGCACACAACTCCTTATCAAATCTGTCTCTTATTGTCAGCAGCTCTTTCAGAGCACCCCCGATTTGGATGCGGTCTGTTGGTGTCTCTTGTGAACATGAAATTCCGGTGCACAGGACTGAAGTGATGCAAGCAATTCTCATATCCATGATGCTGTTAGAGTTTGAGGTGCTTTCTTCGCCATCTTTTCTCTCTGCTAGTAAGTGCCGGTCTATGACCTCTGTTGCCCTGTCTGGCAATGCCATTTGCACATACTTGTGAAGGCCCAAGGATTCTCCAAATTCGCTGTCTGTTGGCCTTCTTCCAGTGAACATCTCCAGCAACAGTATGCCGTAGCTGTAGACATCGCCATGGATTGAAACTTCGTTGCCCAGTCCATACTCTGGAATTGAAAGAAAAATGTGAGCAAAATGAAATGAGCAGGCTAAATAACCATATTTAACTTAAGAGTGGTGGGCTGGGTGTTCAATCTTGAAAACCAATTCCAGAATTTTAAAGGGGGGTTATTTTAGAAGAGAGTTAAGTGCTACAAAAGCTAAAAGCTCACCTGGAGCGGCATAGCCGATTGTGCCTCTCATTGATGCCCAACTAGTTGATTTCTCTGAGTCTTGATGTAGAAACCTTGCAAGCCCAAAATCACCAACATGAGCAACCATTTCACCATCAAGGAGAACATTGCTTGGCTTAAGATCACAGTGAATAACTGGCATTGGCTTATGTTGGTGAAGGTATTCGAGTGATGATGCTACATCAACTGCAATCTGCAGTCTCACACGGAAATGTAGTGTCCTATTTTCACCATCTTCCATGGGATTGTGGTGTAGCCATTTGTCTAAATTTCCATTTGGTAGGTATTCGTACACAAGGGCCTTGAAGTCACAATTTTGAAAATCAGTGCTTGAGCACACCGTTAATATCTTCATAAGATTCCTATGTCGAACGCATTTCAGGGTCTCACATTCTGCAACAAAGCTTTGAGATGCACCTCGCTGCATGAGGTTGAGCACCTTCACAGCAATCACTACCTGCTGGTCATTTATCATCATTGTTCCCTTGTACACTGAGCCGAAGCTTCCTGCACCAAGGAGGTTGTCTGAAGCAAAACCATTAGTTGCACTGACCAGTTCAGCATAAGAAACCCTCAAATATTGCTCGTTGATGGATGATGTCTGCTTGTTTGCTTTCAGTTTCCTGCTCTTACTGTAGAATGTCGACAGTGCAAATACCAATGCAATAAATACAACTGCACCACATATGGAGAATATTATGACCAGTTTCTGAGTTGGTTTCTTGGTGGTGAGATTGGAGCAATGTGGCAACTTCAGTTGAGGGATTCCATCACACAGGCCATCATTTCCCATAACTGAGGCAGAAGCAGAAGCTGCATTGCTGAAGATCCCATCTGTTGGAACCTCACCCTCCAAGTTGTTGAATGAGAGATTCAAACCAGCAAGCCCTTCCATGCTCCCGAGGAACTCAGGGATGCTCCCTGAGAGATTATTATGGGAAAGATCAAGCATCAATAGGGCTTTCATCTTCTCGATCGAGGATGGAATTGACCCTTGAAGGTTGTTCCGAGATACATTCAGATACTGCAGTGTCTGGCACTCTCCAAGGGAGATTGGAATCTCTCCAGATATTAGATTACCGGAGAAGTCAAGTTCCCCAATATTCTTTAAGTTACCTAATTCTGTAGGCAAATCCCCGGTTAATAGATTATTTTGGATATTCATATAGATGGACAATGTATTTATAAGGAATAGGTCCTTAGGTATTGAACCAACAAGGCTGTTGTGTGAAAGGTCTAGTTTTTGTAATGGACATCCTATAAGACTAGAAGGTATACCTCCACTAAGCATGTTGCCACCAAGATGAAGTACACTTAGTTGTGTAAGATTGCCAAATGTTGGAGGGATCGATCCTGACAAGTCATTCATTCCTAGGATTAGCAAATTTAGTCCCTTCATTTTGCCAAGAGAAGTTGGAATAGTACCCTCTAAATGATTACCATATAGAATAAGTGTGTGCAGATTGGTCAAGTTTGCCATTACTTCAGGAATCTTTCCCGTTATGCTGTTATCTTCCATGTTAAGGAACTCTAGATTTGTGGAAAGGGTGCCTACTGAACTCGGTATTTCACCTTCAAGCATGTTATCACCTAAATCCAACATTTGCAAATTACTACAATTGCTTAGGCTGACCAAGAAGCCCCAGTCGGCATCTTGTGTTGCTTGAATCTGGTTTTTGGCGACGGTTAATACGGACAAGCTCTTCATGTGACTTCCCAGGCAATTGGGAATTTTTCCTGTTAGGGAGTTATGAAGGAGCTGGATCATTTGAATCATAGAGGCGTTACACAAAGAGGGAGGAATATGACCATGGAATTGATTATAACTTGCAAGGAAGAGCTGTAGATTTGGAAGGTTGTTTCCCATGTCAAATGGAAAAGACCCATTGAGGTTATAATTGCTTTGTACATTGAGAACTTGGAGGTAGGAAAGATTGAATAGCAAAGGAGGCAATGGCCCCACTAATTCATTATTGTCTACGTCGAATTCAGAGAGGAAGTGCAGGTTTCCAATCGAGTGAGGTATGGGACCTGAAAGGTTATTGAAGGACAGAGCAAGATTGTCAAGCAAGTTGAGGTTCCCTAGTGATGCTGGAATTTGTCCAGTTAGATGGTTGTGCTGAAGATCTATAAAAAATAATGACGTGAGGTTTCCTAACCCAGATGGGATGCATCCTGTCAGGTCATTATTTGCTAATTCGAGCACCGAGAGAGATGAAAGGTTATGTAATGATGGAATACTCCCTGTTAGGTTATTTGTGTGCAGAATAAGAAAGGCCAGTTCCGAGAGATTTCCTACTGAAGTTGGGATAGAACCAGACAATTGATTTGAACTTAGAGAGAGCATGTTCAATTTGACGAGGCTACCTATGCCAGGGGGTATTTGTCCTGTTAGCTCATTGTTTCTGATTTGCAGAAACTTCAGATTAACAAGGTTGCTGATCTCTAAAGGGATGGTCCCTGAAAGCTTGTTGAAGCCTAGACTGAGTACCTTGAGATTGTGCAAGGAGCCAAGCTCATGTGGTATCTCCCCTTCGAGCTCGTTCTGGTAGAGCACAATTGAACGAAGGTTGGTCAAGGCACCAAGCTCCCGTGGTACCTCCCCTTTCAGCCTGTTGTATCCAAGGCTGATGCTCTCGAGATGCCAGCACCGTGAAAGCGACGGCGGAATAGCACCATCCAGAGTGTTGTTTGACAGGTTGAGACGCTTCAGGTACCGCAGGTGGCCAAGTGTTGATGGCATGGCACCATGCAGGCGGTTACTGGGGAGGCGGAGCCACCTCAAGAATGTAAGGTTGGCCACCGAGGTGGAGATAGTGCCCAGAAGGTTGAGGTCGCTGAGGTCCAGCGCCACGACCCGTCCACGGCGGCGTCCTCGACTGCCACATGCCACGCCGTGCCATTGGCACGTAGGCATGGACCGGTTGCCCCATGACTCCAGAGCTTGCAAGGGGTCATCGCTTATGAGCGACTTGAAGGATAGGAGAGCAGAGTGGTCACTGGAATTATTTGTGGCGATTCCAGCATGTGAAATCGGTGCTGACCCCGTGCTGAGAATAAGTGCAAGGAGCAGAGAAACAAGAATGGGGAACTCTGCACCTACCATATTTCTACCAAGGCTGCTTTTGCTCACTTCTTCTGGTTCTAGACAAGTGCACTGTTCTTCTCTACATTTTATAGATCGATGGGTGCAAGGCAAGTTGCTCAATAATTCATGCAGGAAGATTCTTAGAAACTGATGTGCAGTCGACTCGTCAAAGGGCTTCTTCATTTCATGAATTTAATTATCTTTTTTTAGTTTGCTGTCAAACTGAGGAATACACAAGTCAGTCAACGAAGTACTCAAGGCATGACCTGTAAGTCAACATCACTCATCAATTCTCTGGTCAATGTAGGGCTTGCGAGTCATCTACGTTTGATTTATGCATTATTGTCTTCTGCAACTAAAAATTTGCAGACAGCGATAGGAGTGCTGCCATTCCACTAAGAAGAAACACAACTATGCATACAAGAGCACGGGACTGGCTCTATCAAACAATAAACCAAGCATGTCATCCAACAAAAGGCATAGCGCCAGCGCCCGACTTTACTTAATTGACTAGTTATTATATCTCAAGTTTTTTTTAGAAAAAGCATAGCGTCCAACTTTATAAATAAAAGCCAAACCAGCGAAGTCATCCAACAAACGACATAGTCAGATAGTTTAAGCCAAGTACAACCTACAGAGAGGCAAGAGGGCACGCAGGCCAGCAGAACAAAAGTTCAAGAGTGACTAAAAGCAGCTAAACTCTAGGGGTGTAACGCCCGGGCCAAACCCACCGATTTTTGACCGTTGCGCCTGGCTACCATCTAGGATCTAGACTGGCACAGATTAACACTAGTATTCCTATGCACTTTGCCCTCACTTGTGCGTATCCAGGATCAACTTTCGAGTCGGTCACCCATCCTCAAATTGCTCCGAAGCCATGCACACTTAACTTTGAGGTTCCATTCAGATGGGTTCCCGAAAAAGATGCACCTTGTTGATATGAGTAGTCTATCATTTCTAATCGGGATGTCACAACCCACTAGCGTGAGTAGCGTCGATCGAGCGGGGCACAAGACGCTGGCAGAGGCACGAATCTTGGCAATGATTGAGGCGAAGGCATATGCCAAGGTTTATTTTAGAGAAATATGTACTGTTCTTTTCTACATTTGATATTTTTTCTGAAGTGTCATTGGGGGGGGGGGGGGGGGGGGGGGGGGGGGGGGGGGGTTATTGATTCAGACGACATCCTCACAGACGTTACAACAATGCACGGCCAGGCCATTCACACAAAGAGAGATCGAGAGAGATGGAAGACAGAGATTTACATGGTTCTAACCCACACCACTCACCGTCAACTGATCCAGAGCCCCCAGCCAGGCATCCGCATGGCATGGCAGCGCTCCTCGCTATGCAACCTCTCGCGCTATAGAGCTGCATATTCCTGCCAACAGCGAAGGACATGGTTCAGGGAGGCGGAAGACGACGGCGTTTTGATGCTTCCAAGGGTGCCAGCAACAGAGAGTGAAGGTGGCCGGCAAGGCGCCCCCAACGGCAGCACGCACATCAAGCTCGTGCAGGTTTTGGACAGAGGCACAGTCGATGCCGGTGCTCACGCCCACAGTCCGCCAGAATGCGCACCAACGGACACCCAAAGACCAGGTGATCTGCAGTTTCCAGCACGACAGGGCAGATCGGGCAGCCAGCACCCGCCTCTTCGACGGTAGTCTTCCACAGGAGGACGTCGCGGCTGTGGCTCCGGCGTTGGACAAGAAGTCACCTGAAGAACTTCACCCGCGACCCTACACGTGAGCCGTAGATAAAATCAGCATTTGATAGATTGATGGGTGCAAGGCAAGTTGCTCAATAATTCATGCAGGAAGATTCTTGGAAACTGATGTGCAATTGACTCGTCAAAGGACTTCTACATTTCGTGAATTTAATTACCTTTTTCTAGTTTGCTGTCAGATTGAGGATATACAAGTCAGTCAACGAAGTACTTAATGCATGAGATGTGAGTCAACATCACTCGTCAATTCTCTAGTCAATGTAGGACTTGCGAGTCATCTACGTTCGATTTATGCAATATTGTCTTCCAGTTTGCTGTCAAAGGACTTCTACATTTCGTGAATTTAATTACCTTTTTCCAGTTTGCTGTCAAATTGAGGATATACAAGTCAGTCAACGAAGTACTTAATGCATGAGATGTGAGTCAACATCACTCGTCAATTCTCTAGTCAATGTAGGACTTGCGAGTCATCTACGTTCGATTTATGCAATATTGTCTTCCAGTTTGCTGTCAAAGGACTTCTACATTTCGTGAATTTAATTACCTTTTTCTAGTTTGCTGTCAAATTGAGGATATACAAGTCAGTCAACGAAGTACTTAATGCATGAGATGTGAGTCAACATCACTCGTCAATTCTCTAGTCAATGTAGGACTTGCGAGTCATCTACGTTCGATTTATGCATTATTGTCTTCTGCAATTAAAAATTTGCCGACAGCGGTAGGTGTGCTGTCATTCCACTAAGAAGAAATATAACTATGCATACCAGGCTCTTCAGACTCACAAGGTTGCCGATCTCAACTTGGATGGTTCCTGTTAAGCTTGGTGTGGCCTAGATTGGTTACCTTGAGACTATGCATGGAGCCAAGCTCATGTGGTATCTCTCTCCCCTTTGAGCTGGTATTGGAGTACCGCAAGAGCCCTAGCTCGGACAAGGCAGCGAGCTACCATGTTTTCCCCCCCTTCCAGAGATGCTTCCGGTACAGGTCCATAGCCATGACTACGATTTCAGTTCACCTCAGCAAACCAACGGCACAAGGGGCTGTATGAGGAACGGTGCCACGTTAAGGGGGTGTGGATGCAAACTTTGAAGTTAAGGGGGCTGGGTGAAATATCATGCCAAGTTAAGCCACATTAAAGGGGGTGTGGATGCAAATTGTCAAAGTTAGGCAGGGACGCGTTCCTGTTATATAGGTCGAGGTGTTTGACAGATTACAGAGGGATCGGCCGGTACGTCAGCTTGATCCTCACGCTAATCCTATATATGATTTTTTGATGGCGTAATCCTATAGACGTGAGTAAGGATCAATCGAACCGGCTGATTACACAATCAGAATCACGCGCTACACCCTGCACTTGTTCTAGAACATACTTATACAACACTGTATATACGTACATTCAACAATGCAGATATACCATTACACTAATACAACAAAGATGTCACAAAACACAACTACATTTTTGTTTGGAGCTAGCTGGAGCCTATTGAAATCTGTCTCTTATTGCCAGCAACTCTTTGAGAGCATCCCCGATTTGGATGCGATCCGATGGTGTCTCCTGTGAGCACGAAATACCAGTGCCCAGAACTGAAGTGATGCAAGCAATTCTCAGACCCATATTGCTATTAGAGTTTGAGCTGGTTTCTTTGCCATCTTCTGTCTCTGCTAGTAAGTCTCGGTCTATGACCTCTGCCGCCCTTTCTGGCAATGCCATTTGCACAGGATTCTCCGAATTCGCTGTCTGTTGGCCTTCTTCCAGTGAACATCTCCAGCAACAATATGCCGTAGCTGTAGACATCACCATGGATTGAAACTTCGTTGCCCAGTCCATACTCTGAAATTGACAGAAAAATGTGAGCAAAATGAAATGAGCAGGTTAAATAGCCATATCGAACATATAAAGCCTGCTAGGGTACCCGCCCATCTGGAGGCCTTCGCGCGCGCGCAATGGTCGGCCATTCGATCAACTCGCTCGATCGTTTTTCACCCTCGATTTTTACTATTCATTGCTATCTTTTGTTACATCTTTGACTGATTTACTGGGTGACTGCCACTGGGCCCATAAAATCGTTGGTCCACGCGGCAGCGAAGTGCTCGTCGACTCGGTTGGTGACCAATGAAGACGCCCGTGAAAAAACCTAGATCGAGCAGTCAAAAGGATCACGTCCTCCTCATTCCTTCCACTCCCTCGCCTCCTCCTTCCTCCCCATCCGGCGGCGCCTCCTCCCTCTTTCCCACGGCCTCCCGCATCGCGCCGCCACCGGCTGGCTCCTCCTCCTCTCTTCTGGAGCCGCCACCGGCTGGCTCCTCCTCCTCTCTTCTGGATCGGGCGCAGCCGCCATAGAAGAGCATGGGCTCGAACTGAGTGAGGAAGAGGTGGTTTGCGGCCATGCGGGTGAGGAGGGCAGCCTTCCGCTGAACGCCACCGTCCTCTCCTCGAGCGCCTTCGCGGCCAGAAGAGGCAGATATGTACGGAGGATCCACGAGCTTGGTGCCATCCGTCCCGTCCGTCGACGCCCACCCCCTCTTCCCCAACGCGTAGGTGCTCTCTTCACTTGCGTCTTCGCTGCCTCAAGTGTGCCAGTGAGTCTGTAAACCCTTCTCTAATTTCTATCTCTCTCTCCCTCTCTCTTGATTCGGTTGCATTGCGTTGCAAGAATTATTATTGTGCAGAGGTGGCTGCAGCTATGCACATAATTATTTCTAAAATTGTGATCTGTTTTTGAGGCTGTAGATGCGACCACCAGCTGTTTGTATAAATCCTCACGGAGGACTGCTCCGGGGAGGACATCACGTGTGTTTGAAAGAGAGGGATGGAAAAGAGGGGGCTGCAGTGAGAGGAGAAGAGGAAGGAATTGAACCACATGTTATTTCTTTGTCATCAACGTCATCCCACCATTGTAGAGATTTTGTTGGATGACATGCGGCCCATACTCTCGCCCCTTGTCCTCCATCTCTGTTGGTACCCTTTCATGGTTTCTTGTCCACTTCTTTCATGATTTATTCTTTTCAAATAGTAATTCAGGCTGTTATACTAATTTGATTGATGTGGGTGGTGTAATAATTCAGGTCGTGCAGGATGGTCTGCTAATTTCCCTGATGCTTCATCAGGTTTCGCTTTTTGATACATTGATTGATTCCCAATTTGATGCAAATAACCAAAATGAATGAATTGATGTGGCTGTTATAATAAATTTTCCTTATTTTGTGTGTGATTATGCTCAGGTTTTGGAAGCATCGGGCTAAGGGGTGATTATGCTCAGGTTTTGATGCAGGTACTTTTGAAATCTGAAACTTTGGTTTGGTATGACATGCAATACTAATAAGATTTGAATAGATAATATAGTTACTAGAGTCACTTCATACTAATGCGCAAACTTATTTTGCATTGCAGTGAGATTCAGATAATTTTAAGAAACACACGTAAAGGAGTCCAAACAGGACGGGCTCGGTGTACATGGTTTTCAGTTAATGCAGGTACTTTTGAAATCTGAAACTTTGGTTTGGTATGACAAGCAATGCTAATAAGATTTGAATAGACAATATAGTTACTAGAGTCACTTCATACTAATGCGCAAACTCATTTTGCATTGCAGCGAGATTCAGATAGTTTTCCTACTGTAGAGTTTTGGAGCTTGCTCTGTTAATCCGTGTTATTTTTTGTATCACAGTTTAGGTCTGACCAGCACAAGTGGCAACAGGCAGTAGTGGAGAAGGCATGAAGAGGCCCACATATGAAAATCTCAACTATTCTAGGATTTTCGAGGTAATTTCTCAAACTGAAAAGCTCAACTAAAGGAAGACACCTATTTCTATGCACAGATTCTTTGTTGCTAGAAGAATTTGTAGAGAGAAAAATGTCTCCCCCGTTCATTGCCTTTCAGATTCATATTTGAAGTCTATTGTTCTTAATTTTAGTTAACTAATTGCTTAATTTCTTGTTGTTTCAGCTGCTGACCATGTGATTGGTAGCCGACGATTTCTTCATGGGTTGCTGATTTCTCAAGTTTTGCCTCACACAAAAGAGGGCTAGCAACACCTTTGACAGAAACAGCCAACATTCAGTGCAGATCCGGTATATTCTGGTTGTCTTCCATTTAGTTGACGGCATGCAAGACTGATCTGATGCATCTACTGCTTGTTGACTTGGTTATATTTATCTATAAAGGTAATTTCAGTGTTTCCTTTGTGTGAACATTTCTTTTGTTACAGATTTTACCTGCTTGACGAAGTGCAAAAAAGTAAAATGTATCATTTATACAGCTAACTGGAATAAAGAGTAGCATCGTCTCTCAACAAGATATTTTGTGTGTTCCGCGCCAAATTTGAGTGATACTTTTATGAGCGCCTGGCGAGGTTCTCAGCAAGTTTAGTTTAGGCATAATTTTCCTCTATTAAATAGTGCATTGTAGACAGTGAAACTGTTCCATATTATCCCATGCTGTAGTTGAAATGGTGCATCTGCGTTATATATTTTGGGAAGAGCTGCAGTTCATGATCTTTCTTTATAATAATCATACCAATCAGTCAAGATAGTGTGCAGACTTTCTGCCTATTTTTCTTTCTTCAGGCAGGAAACACATGTTAATTTCTTGACCACCTCCAGTGATCCAATGTCAGATGGAGTGTTTAAATATTTTGCTCATGCTTATTCCCGGACGGCCGGACCCACAGCTCAATGGAATGAGTTGTACAACTTTTATTCAACACATTATATATACAAGTATACTGATATTTTATGGTGATGTTATACTATGAATTAATGGTTAAGATAACACTTTTTATAGATGATTTTCCTCATATTGCCAACATATTTTTGGTTGCGGGTTGATACATAACATTATTTTCTCTTATCTTCTTATGTTGTATCTATTTTTTCATGTAGATACTCTATCTGGTAAGGTTCTAATTCACATGGTTGCATGGCCAATGAATGAATATAATTAGTTTTCACAATGTATATTTTACAATTTCTCAATGCGTAAACGTGTCAGGCTCTTAGGTTAAAGCTAATGCCCATTAAAATGGTTATAAATAGTGGCCTCTATCAGTAGGCTGAGTCTCAATGTTGGTTTTGATATGTGATCGATGCATTTCATCAAATGGTTAACATATCAGGATTGCATATGATTATCTTTGAGTGGAATTTGTGTCTTTGATTTTTCACAAATTTGTATTGATATTTGCGATAAGGTGGGTGTTGTGTGTTGTGTGCAGGCCATGGGTAATTTTGTACTATTTGTTCAAGGTGTCAGCATATGTATATTATTCTTATAGTCTTTACATGCTCATTTAGTTCATTCATGTTTCCTTTGCAGTGGCAGTGGTGCAGAATATATCCTCTGCCATGGAAGGAGGTATTTGATGCTGTCAGATGGCATATAGGTCAATAATGAGGTGACTGCCGGGGTAATCTCAGGAAGGGACAACAACACAAATTAACTTTGTTGACAAGCTCACGATCACGGGTAATAAAGATGATTTTAAGTAATGTTCTAATTTCTGTGAATTTCCTTGTTAAATGTCCTGAAAGAAATAAGAATGGCATACTGAATGCGAAGCATTATTTCATTTATCTACATTTTTAGGAAAGATAATCTTGGATTGCTTTTGCTTTGATGGATTCTGACTTATCAGAATATAGCCTCCAGCCTTTACACATAGAGACTGATTTATCACTTTGGATGGTTATATTTTTCTCTACTGCATAATGACCTATGTACATTCATTTCCTCTATAGTTTTTAATTCTACACCTTATTTCTTATTATGGCGAATCATTGGTATCACGGAAATGTTACTGTACCATTATGTGCAATTGTTTCTTATTGATATCATCGTAACAAGATGGTGAACTTATCAAATGTAGGGAACAAGCCGTCCTGCAGTGTTTCCATGTACTGCAAGTTGACGACATGCTATTACCCGCCATTGTGTGTGTTTTGCATATTTTCCTATTCAATACTATGAAGTTTTCCTCTGTTATGCTCTTCTCAGGCATGAAGGCCGACACTGATTATCAAGTGGTATGGCACTCTTCTTTATCAGCTCTATCCCATCCTGTAGAGGCTTTGTGAAAATAACTCCATGTTATCTTCTACATAATTTTGCATTTCTTTGCAGAGATAAGATGTGAATTTATGGTATAAGTTTCAAAAGTTTGGCAGAATCCTTGATCTAAAGTGAAATAGAGTTGTATTGTCTCCTATATGAGTTAAAACTTCTTGTAATCAGTAATTAGCCATGCATTTTGAGGGTATGAAAGTTGAACAAAATTTGAGTTTCTTGGTTGCATGTTACAGAGTGTTGTACTAAACAAAGATGAGTTGCAATGAGTTTTATATATTTAGTTTTCAATTATAAAGATTTCTACAAAGCACGAAACATTTCCGATTCTTTCTGATTTTGTGTGCATGTTGTCGCAGGTTTATTTGAAGAATTGTATATATTTATTGATACAACATCTTCCAGTATAGATCTTAAATGACAGCAATATCTGAAGTTACTTGTGTCTGCTTCCCCTCTTGAAATCAACATTTTGTTTTGATTTTTCGGTACTTAAGTAAGGTCACTCATCAGTGAGCAGGAAGTGTCTTCTCGGTACTTGTGTGATGAAGGCCAAAATTGGTTTTCTAACTTATTATTGTAGGTGCTTTAGAAAGTGCAAGTATGTGTCACAATAATGCCTGGAAATCAGCCAGTGGCTGGATTATTTGAGCTATTTTGGCGTCTCTGCCATCCTATAGTTGTTCAGTTTTCTCTTTTGAAACGAGGCTATCTAGAGGATTTCATGTTGTGGTTTAGGAAGGTAACTATTCTTGGTTATAGTGAATGATTTTGTTGGATTATTTGTTCATTTGGCTATCTTAATGCAGTCCCATGTGCATACTTTTTGCAGGCATCAGTGAAGATTGGGAGGTAGAGAGGGATTGCTCAAGTGGAAACAGATCAAGAACCAGAAGGAGCTCAAGATTTCGCTACTTCCTTGGTAATAGCTTTGTGAGGTAATTAAGCTAGCTACACGTGTGTTTGTTTTCTGCTATATCGAGGTCACTATTCTATTTTAGAAAATAGAAACATGATGTGTGATTTAAGAGTAATAGCAAATGTTGTTAGCATGAATAGACTGTATTGTACGTACTAACTAGCAACAAAGTCTAATTCCTCCCACGTAGCGGTTGTCAATGTAAACTTGACCAGCCCGGACTTTATGTACTTCCTGCTTTATTTTTTCTTTGATTTAGCGAACATACAAATGCATGCGATAAGTGTCAAATTTAGCACTCAACGACACTTATTTTCGGACAGAGGAAGTAGTTACAAGTAGGTGTGCAGTTAGAATTTATCTGACTTTGGGTTTTCACATCTTGTTCGAGGTCTTGAGCCCTCATAATTCATTTGAACATGTTGTAATTTATTTTTGTTTATACTATAATCCGAGCTAATTAGAAATTATATAAATGCATTTTCTTGATAAATTAAAGCTTATGTTGATGTGTATTCGATTTTGATTTCTTTTCTTTCGTCATAGATCAGTTAAATATTATCCAGGACCATGCACCCGCCCTTGACAATGGCTTCCAGAAGCTAAGGTTGCAGGGGTGAATTAAAGTTTGATTTTCCAGCAGCGAGGTAACTACTACCGATGGAGATCAAACTAATGAGCTCACGAAAAAAAACTATAGACATCAAACACCGAAGGAGGTTAGTTTTTACCTGAGTGGAAACAGCGGTCGTATCGTCTTGCTGGAGCCTCCTTTGTCATGGAAAGTCACCAGCTTCAGGGAGTGCCAGCACAGCCGGAACAGACGCGGGGAGTGACAGTGGCAACTGCGTAGATTTGGCTCACCCATACGAGAAACGGTGGCGCCATCTACCGATTTCGTGGCTCCGAGCTGCAGTGGGAGCTGCTGGGCCGTAGGGATGCAGATGGAGCCGCTGCAACTCCGAGCTGCCGGGCCGCCGAGATGCAGATGGAGCCGCAGCGCCTCCGAGCTGCAGCGGGAGCTGCTCCACCGCCAAGTTGCAGTGTGAGCCGCCGCGAAGATGGAACCCAAGGTGCCCTCGTCCGCCTCCTCCAGCTGCTTCCTCACTTCACTTCAGTACGAGTACAGGGGGAGAGGAATGGGACGAAGACTGGTGGATGGAATCAAGACCAGCGGTCATGCGAGACACGTGGTAGGCATTGTGCTACGTGGTGGCAGCTCGTGAAGCAACAATTGACGTGTGTTGTTGTCTCTCAGCACGTGTACGTGGTAGGCATTGTGCTACGTGGTGGCAGCTCGTGAAGCAACAATTGACGTGTGTTGTTGTCTCTCAGCACGTGTATCTTGAGGGCATGATTGTAGTTTTCTATCTTTGAGGTATGTGATGTTACTCAAACTGCCAGCCTTTTGGTTTCTGATTTTAATGAAAGCAGGGAGGCCCTCCTTAGGGCGCTTGAGTTTGTAAAAAAAAGACTAGCAGTCAACCACGGGGAAGAAGATTAGGACAGAATTGCAACAGATGTAGGCCCATATAGCGGCTATGCTGGACAACAAGGTCATTTTCAATGATGATGGCACGTGCAGCAATAGCTCAATTAATGTTCATCACTTCAATGCGCCGATATGATGTTTGTCTGGCTATCTACTTTCCTTGCTAATAACATTATAAATAATCAATCGTAAGCTTGTTAAAACATTATGTATTATTACTAAGTATATTTTGATTTGTGTCTGAAGTTTTCTATCATCACTCTTTCAATTATGCGGATAACCTTCATAAACACACACACAGAGATAGAGACAGAGATTTGTGCCAAATATTTGCAACAAATGCATATACTAAAATACTATTTTACTTCGGCAAATTTGTGCCAAATATTTGCCTTTTTTTATACACTGTACAGAAGTAGGCTGCTTTATAAATACAAAAAAAATCGTTCGCATTAAAATAGGCCAGTAGAAGGCTTCCAGTACACAACGTGAGGGCCTCATTTTATAGATGGATACACAACACATAGCATTTGGTTACTGTGATCCTTATATGTCTTTCTACTAATTAATACAAATTGATAAACTTCACTTGCTAACATTTTCCTTATCATTAAGCAGCCAAAATGGAAAAGGTCAAGATTCCAACAAAGGTGCTTCTAGACGCTATGTTGCAGCAACTTGGCCTCCCAAGCGCATTATACTCAACAAAGAAGGGAAAGCCAGCTGGTCTTGATGCAACAATTTACTTCTATGGGTGTAAGCACCATATGAACAATATACTTCCAAGAAATTCAATATCCATCCATGTGTATGGCAAAGTTGAAGAAGCACAAGATCAGCTAGCAGCTGAAGCTCTCAAGTGCATGGAAGGCTCTTACAGCAAAGTTTTGCAAGGCATAAACTATAAGAAACTACAACTGGCTCAGGAAAAATGCAAGTCTCTTAAGCATAAGCAAAAAGAACAAGGAATAATAGACTATTTTAGCAACAGCTGGAGTAGCAGCCTCAGTGGAGATCACATGGCAGCAAAGGAACTTTATGGCATAATAAATGCCAACTTCACGGCCGGGTCAACATCAAAAGACAACAATCTAAATCATATTTTGTCACACATAAGATATGTTGCTGACCGTCTTAGTGATACAACTACACAATCAGAGGATGATCTCCATCAAATAAACAAGTACTATTGGAGCCTAGCCGGCGACATCGAAGGTATTTCGGCTTTGGGCAATACCAACCACCAATCACAGCCACTGTAAAGAGTTGCCGAGGCAAGAGGGTCACTCTCAATGCCAGTGAAGCACGTCACGATGGATCTATCTAATGTTTTCACTTCGTACCGCCTATATAATGTGTCTTATGACTATCATTGTAGATAATCATTCATAAGCTTCTTAGAACACTTTATATTATTACCAGGCAACTATCTGCCAACAGTAGCTACTCATTTCATACGCTACAATAGGTATCTACGAACTTTAATGATCACTCACTCTATCAGTACTTGGTTTGCTCTCGCCCTTTGCGCCATCGTTGCAACGGGTCATCTAGCATGAACAAAGGGTAAGCATATGCTTTCGCCTTCAAATGCACTTCCAAAGGAGTGCGCTTGATCATCTACCCAATATAAGCAAGTTGCAAGAGCCCCTTGTTATATAACTCAGTATTAGTATAGATGTCTATCAAGACTTCTATGTTTATCGTCCTTTTGGATCTTATGTAAACCCCTAAGACCATCATGTGCATTTAGCTATCGGTTATTTTCTGCTTAAACTACTGTGTGGTGTGCTTTTGAAACAACCATGATAAAAGAAATATATGCTTTCGCCTTCAAGTGCACATCTAAAGGCCTCTGCATAATTGTGTATCGAATCTAAACAGATCACAAGAGCCCTTTCCTACATGACTTAGTGCATCATTTCCAATCTTATGTACTTACTACATATAGTATATGAGCTATTCTTTTTAAACAACAATATATTAATGCATGCTCTCACAATAATTATCTTACACTCGGCCTTTGCGCCATTGGCGCAACGGGTCATCTAGTTTAACTAAAGAGTGGTGGGCGGGGTGTTCAATCTTGCAAACCAATTCCATAATTTTAAAGGGGGTTATTTTAGAAGAGAGTTAAGTGCTACAAATGCTAAAAGCTCACCTGGAGCGGCATAGCCTATTGTGCCTCTCATTGATGCCCAACTAGTTGATTTCTCTGAGTCTTGATGTAGAAACCTTGCAAGCCCAAAATCACCAACATAAGCAATCATTTCACCATCGAGGAGAACATTGCTGGGCTTAAGATCACAGTGAATAATTGGTATTGGCTTATGTTGGTGAAGGTATTCGAGTGATGATGCTACATCAATTGCAATCTGCAGTCTCACACGGAGATCCGGTGACCTATTTTCACCATCTTCTATGGGATGGTTGTTTAGCCATTTGTCTAAATTTCCATTTGGTAGGTGTTCATACACGAGGGCCTTGAAGTCATGGCTTTGAGAATCAATACTTGAGCACACTGTCAATATCTTCATAAGATTCCTATGTCGAACACATTTCAGGGTCTCACATTCTGCAACAAAACTTCGAGATGCACCTCGCTGTGTGAGGTTGAGCACCTTCACAGCAATCACTACTTGGTGGTCATCTATCCTCATTGTTCCCTTGTACACCGAGCCAAAGCTTCCTGCACCAAGGAGGTTCTCTGAAGCAAAACTATTAGTTGCACTGACCACTTCAGCATAAGAAACCCTTAAATATTGCTCGCCTATGGATGATGTCTGCTTGTTTGCTTTCATCTTCCTGCTCTTACTGTAGAATGTCGACAGTGCAAATACTAATGCAGTAAGTAGGACTGCTCCACATATGGACAATATTATGACCAGTCTCTGAGTTGGTTTCATGGTGGTGAGGTTGGAGCAATGTGGCAACTTCAGTTGAGGGATTCCATCACACAGGCCATCGTTTCCCATAATTGAGGCTGAGGCGGAAGCTGCCTTGCTGAAGATCCCATCTGCTGGAACCTCACCCTCCAAGTTGTTGAATGAGAGATTCAAACTAGCAAGCCCTTCCATGCTCCAGGAAGCCAGGAATGCTCCCTGAGAGATTATTATGGGAAAGATCAAGCATCAATAGGGCTTTCATCTGCATGATTGATGACGGAATTGTCCCTTGAAGGTTGTTCCGAGATACATTCAGAAACTGCAAGGTCTGGCACCCTCCAAGCGAGATCGGAATCTCTCCAGATATCAGATTACCGGAGAAATCAAGTTCCCCAATATTCTTTAGGTTACCTAATTCTATAGGCAAATCCCCGGTTAATAGATTCTTTTGGATTCTCATATAATGGACAATGTGTTTATGAGGAATAGGTCCCTAGGTATTGGACCAACAAGGCTGTTGTTTGAAAGGTCTAATTTTTGTAATGGACACCCTATAGACTAGAAGGTATGCTTCCAGTAAGCATGTTGCCACCAAGATAAAGTTTGCTTAGTTGTGTAAGATTGCCGAATGTGGGAGGAATCAATCCTGATAGGTCACTCATTCCTAGGTTTAACAAATTTAGTCTCTTCAACTTGCCAAGAGAGGTTGGAATAGTACCCTCTAAATGGTTACTATCTAGAAAAAGTGCGCGCAGATTGGTCAAGTTCGCCACTACTTCAGGAATCTTCCCCGTTATGCTGTTATCTTGCATGTTAAGAAATTCTAGATTTGTGGAGAGGGTGCCTACCGAACTTGGTATTTCACCTTCAAGCATATTACCACCTAAATCCAACACCTGCAAATTACTGCAATTGCTTAGGCTGGACACAAAGCCCCAGTCGGCATCTTGTGTTGCTCGAATATGGTTTTCGGCAATGGTTAATACGGACAAGCTCCTCAAGCGAATACCTAGGCAACTGGGAATTGTTCCTGTTAGGGAGTTATGAAGGAGCTGGATCATTTGAATCATAGAGGCATTGCACAAAGAGGGAGGAATAGGACCATGGAATTGATTATAAGCTGCAAGGAAGACCTGACCTGGAAGGTTGTTTCCCATGTCAAATGGAAAAGACCCATTGAGGTTATAATTGCTTTCTACATTGGTAACTTGGAGGTACGAAAGATTGAATAGCAAGGGAAGCAATGGCCCTCTTAGTTCATTGTTTTCGAGGTCAATTTCAGCGAGCGAGTGTAGGTTTCCAATGGAGTGAGGTATGAGACCTGTAAGATTATTGAATGCCAGATAAAGGAGTTCAAGCAAGTTGAGGTTCCCTAGTGATGCTGGAATTTGGCCAGTTAGATGGTTTCGGCTAAGAGATATGGCAGAGAGTGATGTGAGGTTCCCCTAACCCAGGTGGGATGCATCCTGTCAGGCCATTGTTTGCCAAATTGAGTTCCGAGAGATATGAAAGATTATGTAATGCTGGAATACTCCCTGTCAGGTTATTTGTGGCAAGACTAAGAAAGCCCAGTACCGGGAGATTTCCTACTGAACTTGGAATAGAACCAGACAGTTGATATGAATTCAGAGAGAGCGTGTCTAATTTGACAAGGTTACCTTTTTTATTTGAGAATCACCGGGGGGGGGGGGGGGGGGGGGGGGGGGGGGGGGGAGCTCCCCACCTGAATATATTACCCAAAAACCCGCCGGGGCAGCTAGTACAGAATTACAAAGGCACGACGCAGCGTGTAGAGAGGTATGGCAGGGGGTATTTCTCCTGTCAGCCTATTGTTTGAAATGTCCACAAACTCCAGATTCACGAGGCTGGTTATCTCTGAAGGAATGGTTCCTTGAAGCTTGCATGCCGCATAGATCGAGCACCACAAATTGTGCAAGGAGCCGAGCTCATGTGGTATCTCCCCTTGGAGCTGGAGTAAACCCAGGTTGGGCAAGGCTGCAAGCTCCCAGGGCATCTCCCCTTTCAGCCTGTTGTATTCAAGGCTGATGTTGTTGAGCTGCCGGCACCGTGAAAG